>NW_027395284.1:5745458-5752958 GCF_027580225.2 Misgurnus anguillicaudatus
GGAAGCCGCTCCACTCGACTTCCACGCTCGCTCGCTCCTTCGTCCGTGCCCCACGAGAATCAGGGACGCCCCGGGGCCGGCCGCTCGCCCGACCGACTTCCGGGACTCCCGGGACCGCCCGTGAGGCCTTCCGACGTCGCCCGAGACGAAGCGCGCGGGTCGGTGCGCCCGAGAGGGCAGGAGGCACCGGGGCCGGCCGCTCGCCCGACCGGCTTCCGGGTCTCCGAGACCGCTCGGGTGACCTATCCTCGCGCCCGCCCGACCGACGGCCGGGGGCCCTCCGCGACCGGGGGTTTCCGTTTTACGGCCGACGCCGAGATCCTTCGACGGTTCCGACTCGTTTTGTTACGCTTTTGTCGGTTCGCGCCCGCGTTTGAGAGTATGCGTGCGGGGCCGAACCTCTGAGGCCGTGGCCTCGATCCAGGGCGGATCTTTTCTCACGTTTTATAAGGCCGTAGCCTAGATCCAGAGACTTTAGGATCTTTTAGCGGCTCGTGAGCCGTAGCGTTGATCCAGGGCGGATCTTTTAACAGGTTTTTAAGCCGTAGCTTTGATCCAGGGCGGATCTTTTCACGTCCGTAGCCTACAGATCCAGGGACTTTTGGATCTTATTGCCGTTTTTAGGCCGTAGCCTTGATCCAGGGCGGATCTTTTGGTGGTTTTTAAGCCGTAGCATTGATCCAGGGCGGATCTTTTTGCGGCCGTAGCCGAGTTCCCATCACCCAAGAAAGCTTTTCTTTTTAGGCCGTAGCCTGGATCCAGGACGGATCTTTCCGCCTAGGCGGCACGCGGATATGGGTTTCCCATCTTTCGGGTACGAGAGCTCTTTGCGAGCTTTTGGCCGCTCCGCGACCGACGCGTTCGCCCCGGGCGCTGCCTCGCCTCAGACGCCCTTCGACCGTTCCAACCGTTCCAGTTCTTTTAACGGTTCTTTCGTTCGTCGCACACCGAGGCTGGGCGAGACGTTTCGGGAATCTCTCTGTCTCTGTCTCCCCTTGGGACGGCCATGGAAGTGGCGAGGAGCTCGTCCCTATAAACCGGATGGCACCTGTTCACACTACCGGCCCTTTTGAGACGGGGCCCTGCCCGTGGCGGGCCCGGGAGGAGGCGCCCGCGTCGGTACGCGCGACGAGGTCCGACACCCTGGAAGTGCGCGAGTCACCCGACTTTAGCTCCATATTTTTCGCCGCACACCTCATGCCCAGGATGAGGCGCCCTCGTCGGTACGCGCGACGAGGTCCGACACCCTGGAAGTGCGCGAGTCACCCGACTTTAGCTCCATGTTTTCCGACGCACACCTCGCGTCCGCTCACGAGACCTCGTTTCGGCCTAGGGGTGTGCCACGTACCGCCCTCGCGTCCGCTTACGAGCGTCTTCTCGGGCTCGGCGGTGGGTCGAAGACCCTGGAAGTGTAGGACTTCCAGGACGCACGGGCGGCCGCGCACCGTCCCGAGCGCCCGCTTCCGAGTCACCCCTTCGGGCTAGGCAGGCTGGGTCGAGGGCCCTGGAGGTCCCCGACTTCCAGGAGGGAGGGCGGCCCTGTCCCGACCCGGCGTCCGCTCCCGAGTCACCCATTCGGGCAAGGTAGGCTTGGTCGGGTACCCTGGAGGTCCCCGACTTCCAGGAGGGAGGGCGGCCCTGTCCCCACCCGGTGTCCGCTCCCGAGTCACCCATTCGGGCTAGATAGGCTTGGTCGGGTACCCTGGAGGTCCCCGACTTCCAGGAGGGAGGGCGGCCCTGTCCCCACCCGGCGTCCGCTCCCGAGTCACCCATTCGGGCTAGGTAGGCTTGGTCGAGGGCCCTGGAGGTCCCCGACTTCCAGGAGGGAGGGCGGCCCTGTCCCCACCCGGTGTCCGCTCCCGAGTCACCCATTCGGGCTAGGTAGGCTTGGTCGAGGGCCCTGGAGGTCCCCGACTTCCAGGAGGGAGGGCGGCCCTGTCCCCACCCGGTGTCCGCTCCCGAGTCACCCATTCGGGCTAGGTAGGCTTGGTCGAGGGCCCTGGAGGTCCCCGACTTCCAGGAGGGAGGGCGGCCCTGTCCCGCCCGCCTCGGAGGCCTCCCCTCGGGCAGGGGAGGCAGGGTCGGGGGCCCTGGAGGTCCCCGACTTCCAGGAGGGAGGGCGGCCCTGTCCCGACCCGGTGTCCGCTCCTGAGTCACCCCTTCGGGCTAAGCAGGCTGGGTCGAGGGCCCTGGAGGTTAGGGTTAGGACGATGCACCTTTGTCGGTGCGACTGAGAGGGTCGAGGACCCTGGAAGTGCGCGAGCCACCCGACTCGACTTTTTCACTGAGGCCGGCCCGTCCCCGTCCGTGCCCGGGGACGATGCACCTTTGTCGGTGCGACTGAGAGGGTCGAGGACCCTGGAAGTGCGCGAGCCACCCGACTCGACTTTTTCACTGAGGCCGGCCCGTCCCCGTCCGTGCCCGGGGACGATGCACCTTTGTCGGTGCGACTGAGAGGGTCGTCGACCCTGGAAGTGCGCGAGTCACCCGACTCGACTTTTTCACTGAGGCCGGGGAGGCCGGCCCGTCCCCGTCCGTGCCCGGGGACGATGCACCTTTGTCGGTGCGACTGAGAGGGTCGAGGACCCTGGAAGTGCGCGAGCCACCCGACTCGACTTCCATAGCGGTCGGCGGCCCTGTCCCGCCCAGAGACGAAGCACCTTTGTCGGTGCGACTGAGAGGGTCTTGGACCCTGGAAGTGCGCGAGCCACCCGACTCGACTTCCATAGCGGTCGGCGGCCCTGTCCCGCCCAGACACGAAGCACCTTTGTCGGTGCGACCGAGAGGGTCTTGGACCCTGGAAGTGCGCGAGCCACCCGACTCGACTTTTTCACTGAGGCCGGCCCGTCCCCGTCCGTGCCCGGGGACGATGCACCTTTGTCGGTGCGACTGAGAGGGTCGAGGACCCTGGAAGTGCGCGAGCCACCCGACTCGACTTCCATAGCGGTCGGCGGCCCTGTCCCGCCCAGAGACGAAGCACCTTTGTCGGTGCGACTGAGAGGGTCTTGGACCCTGGAAGTGCGCGAGCCACCCGACTCGACTTCCATAGCGGTCGGCGGCCCTGTCCCGCCCAGACACGAAGCACCTTTGTCGGTGCGACCGAGAGGGTCTTGGACCCTGGAAGTGCGCGAGCCACCCGACTCGACTTTTTCACTGAGGCCGGCCCGTCCCCGTCCGTGCCCGGGGACGATGCACCTTTGTCGGTGCGACTGAGAGGGTCTTGGACCCTGGAAGTGCGCGAGCCACCCGACTCGACTTCCATAGCGGTCGGCGGCCCTGTCCCGCCCAGAGACGAAGCACCTTTGTCGGTGCGACTGAGAGGGTCTTGGACCCTGGAAGTGCGCGAGCCACCCGACTCGACTTCCATAGCGGTCGGCGGCCCTGTCCCGCCCAGACACGAAGCACCTTTGTCGGTGCGACCGAGAGGGTCTTGGACCCTGGAAGTGCGCGAGCCACCCGACTCGACTTTTTCACTGAGGCCGGCCCGTCCCCGTCCGTGCCCGGGGACGATGCACCTTTGTCGGTGCGACTGAGAGGGTCGAGGACCCTGGAAGTGCGCGAGCCACCCGACTCGACTTCCATAGCGGTCGGCGGCCCTGTCCCGCCCAGAGACGAAGCACCTTTGTCGGTGCGACTGAGAGGGTCTTGGACCCTGGAAGTGCGCGAGCCACCCGACTCGACTTCCATAGCGGTCGGCGGCCCTGTCCCGCCCAGACACGATGCACCTTTGTCGGTGCGACTGAGAGGGTCTTGGACCCTGGAAGTGCGCGAGCCACCCGACTCGACTTTTTCACTGAGGCCGGCCCGTCCCCGTCCGTGCCCGGGGACGATGCACCTTTGTCGGTGCGACCGAGAGGGTCGAGGACCCTGGAAGTGCGCGAGCCACCCGACTCGACTTTTTCACTGAGGCCGGCCCGTCCCCGTCCGTGCCCGGGGACGATGCACCTTTGTCGGTGCGACTGAGAGGGTCGAGGACCCTGGAAGTGCACGAGCCACCCGACTCGACTTCCATAGCGGTCGGCGGCCCTGTCCCGCCCAGAGACGAAGCACCTTTGTCGGTGCGACTGAGAGGGTCTTGGACCCTGGAAGTGCGCGAGCCACCCGACTCGACTTTTTCCACTGAGGCCGGGGAGGCCGGCCCGTCCCCGTCCGTGCCCGGGGACGATGCACCTTTGTCGGTGCAGGGGAGGCTGGGTCGTGTGCCCTGGAGGTCCCCGACTTCCAGGAGGGAGGGCGGCCCTGTCCCCACCCGGTGTCCGCTCCTGAGTCACCCATTCGGGCTAGGTAGGCTGGGTCGAGGGCCCTGGAGGTCCCCGACTTCCAGGAGGGAGGGCGGCCCTGTCCCGACCCGGTGTCCGCTCCTGAGTCACCCCTTCGGGCAGGGGAGGCTGGGTCGTGGGCCCTGGAGGTCCCCGACTTCCAGGAGGGAGGGCGGCCCTGTCCCGGCCCGGTGTCCGCTCCTGAGTCACCCCTTCGGGCAGGGGAGGCTGGGTCGAGGGCCCTGGAGGTCCCCGACTTCCAGGAGGGAGGGCGGCCCTGTCCCGCCCGCCTCGGAGGCCTCCCCTCGGGCAGGGGAGGCAGGGTCGGGGGCCCTGGAGGTCCCCGACTTCCAGGAGGGAGGGCGGCCCTGTCCCGGCCCGGTGTCCGCTCCTGAGTCACCCCTTCGGGCAGGGGAGGCAGGGTCGGGCGCCCTGGAGGTCCGGACCTCCAGG
Source organism: Misgurnus anguillicaudatus (assembly GCF_027580225.2). Classification (NCBI taxonomy): domain Eukaryota; kingdom Metazoa; phylum Chordata; class Actinopteri; order Cypriniformes; family Cobitidae; genus Misgurnus; species Misgurnus anguillicaudatus. The sequence goes on from NW_027395284.1 coordinate 5,750,171, forward strand.
GGGAGGGAGCCCGACCCCGTGCCCGGGGAGGGTGAGCCTAGGTCGGGTAGGCTCGCGCGAGATCGAAGGGCTGGCTCGCCGAGGACGCTCTCCCCTATATACCCGATGGCACCTGTTCGCCCTACCGTCCCTTGCCGTGGGGGACCCCGCCGGGTCCGCGGCCGGGAGGGTGCGCCTCGGTCGGCCCGGGCGAGAGGGTCGGGGGGCCTGGAGGTGCGCGGGCCGCCCGGATTTCACCCAGGGGGGGTCTGCGACCGCGGCATGCCCGCCTCGGAGGCCTCCCCTCGGCCCGGACGAGAGGGTCGGGGGGCCCGGAGGTGCGCGGGCCGCCCGGATTTCACCCAGGGGGGTCGGCGGCCGCGGCCTGCCCGCCTCGGAGGCCTCCCCTCGGCCTGGGTCGGCGGGGTCGGGGTCCCCGGAGGTCGACCGGTCGCCCGGGTGCCCCCGGGGGCCTGCGTTAGCCGGCGAGGCCGTACGACGCACCGTTTCCGAGATATCGGCCAATGAACTGCCGGGCGCCGTATCTCCGGCCCCCGGGGTCGCACGGACTCGCGGCCGGGCTCGTTGGAAAGGTCTCGTCCGGGGCTTTCCGGCGACGCCGGCCGCGAGTCCGTGCGACCCCGGGGGCCGGAGATACTTCCGGTCGAAAATCCGAATTTCGTTACCGCGCCGCGCCGGCGCCTCGGGCCCGGGGCCTTCGACCTTCGGGTCGGTCGGTCCGCCGGAGGGGGCCTGTCGAACGAGCCCACCCGCGAGTCTCTGGCACCTTCCGCGGCGGAGATACGGGGGGCCGCCCGCGGACTTTCCCCCGGCCGTAGCTCCGGCGCCTCGGGTCCGAGACCTTAGCCCTTCGGGTCGTTCGCTCTACCCGAGGGGACCTTTCGAACGAGCCCGCCCTCGACCCGCTGACCCTTTCCGCGGCCGAGATACGGCGGTTCGAAAAAAAAAAAACGCTCGTCCGGAGCTCGGGCGCCCCTAGCGTCCGCTGCGTTCGTCGGCCGGAGGCGCGGCCGGTCTCGTTCGAAAGGTCTCGTCCGGGGCTTTCCGACGACGCCGGCCGCGAGTCCGTGCGACCCCGGGGGCCGGAGATACTTCCGGTCGAAGTTCGGAAAACTTCCTACGGCCGTATCTCGGGCGCCTCGGGGCCGAGACCTTAGCCCTTCGGGTCGGTGGCTCTACCGGAGGAGACCTTTCGAACGAGCCCACCCGCGGGTCTCTAGCCCCTTCCGCGGGGGGGATAGGCCGGTCCGTCTCCGGATTTTCCCACGGCCGTAGCTCTGGCGCCTTAGGTCCGAGACCTTAGCCCTTTGGGTCGGTGGCTCCGCGGGGGGAGACCTTTCGAACGAGCCCACCCGCGAGTCTCTAGCCCCTTCCGCGGCCGAGATACGGACCACCACCGCCGCACCTTTAAAAGGCCGTAGCTCGGGCGCCTTAAGTCCGAGACCTTAGCCCTTTGGATCGTTTACTCCACCGGAGGAGACCTTTCGAACGAGCCCACCCGCGAGTCTCTAGCCCCTTCCGCGGCCGAGATACGGAGTACCACCGCCGCACCTTTAAAAGGCCGTAGCTCGGGCGCCTTAAGTCCGAGACCTTAGCCCTTTGGATCGTTTACTCCACCGGAGGAGACCTTTCGAACGAGCCCACCCGCGAGTATCTAGCCCCTTCCGCGGCCGAGATACGGAGTACCACCGCCGCACCTTTAAAAGGCCGTAGCTCGGGCGCCTTAAGTCCGAGACCTTAGCCCTTTGGATCGTTTCCTCCACCGGAGGAGACCTTTCGAACGAGACCACCCGGGAGTCTCTAGCCCCTTCCCCGGCCGAGATACGGACCACCACCGCCGCACTTTTAAACGGCCGTAGCTCGGGCGCCGTACGTCCGAGACCTTAGCCCTTTGGATCCCTTACTCCACCGGAGGGGACCTTTCAGACGAGCCAACCCGCTTCTCTCTAACCCTAACACCGGCCGAGATACGGACCACCACCGCCGCACCTTTAAACGGCCGTAGCTCGGGCGCCTTAAGTCCGAGACCTTAGCCCTTTGGATCGTTTACTCCACCGGAGGAGACCTTTCAGACGAGCCAACCCGCGTCTCTCTAACCCTTTCCCCGGCCGAGATACGGACCACCACCGCGGCACCTTTAAACGGCCGTAGCTCGGGCGCCTTAAGTCCGAGACCTTAGCCCTTTGGATCGTTTACTCCACCGGAGGAGACCTTTCAGACGAGCCAACCCGCGTCTCTCTAACCCTAACCCCGGCCGAGATACGGAGTACCACCGCGGCACCTTTAAACGGCCGTAGCTCGGGCGCCTTAAGTCCGAGACCTTAGCCCTTTGGATCGTTTACTCCACCGGAGGAGACCTTTCAGACGAGCCAACCCGCGTCTCTCTAACCCTAACCCCGGCCGAGATACGGAGTACCACCGCGGCACCTTTAAACGGCCGTAGCTCGGGCGCCTTAAGTCCGAGACCTTAGCCCTTTGGATCGTTTACTCCACCGGAGGAGACCTTTCAGACGAGCCAACCCGCGTCTCTCTAACCCTAACCCCGGCCGAGATACGGAGTACCACCGCGGCACCTTTAAACGGCCGTAGCTCGGGCGCCTTAAGTCCGAGACCTTAGCCCTTTGGATCGTTTACTCCACCGGAGGAGACCTTTCAGACGAGCCAACCCGCGTCTCTCTAACCCTAACCCCGGCCGAGATACGGAGTACCACCGCGGCACCTTTAAACGGCCGTAGCTCGGGCGCCTTAAGTCCGAGACCTTAGCCCTTTGGATCGTTTACTCCACCGG
>NW_027395284.1:5757958-5772958 GCF_027580225.2 Misgurnus anguillicaudatus
AACTCGCCATTTTGCAAATTGATGAGCTGATGGAACTGGACCCCTTCCGGAACCAAGACGCATGCGATCAGGGTGTTTCCCTGAGTGTAGTAATATAAGTTTTGGCGGGATAGAGCTTTTGCTGAAAATGTTCCCCAAACCACTATTCTGCCCATTTGCCACTTTATTTGTCTGTGACCATAAAACTATTATTTTGCCCACTTCCAAAACAGAATCCTACCGACTTGAGATGCATTTTACACTGATCTGCATCCCGCTGGGAGTTCAACGGTCACATTCCCGACTTGAAATTCCAATGTCCGCGACTCCACTATTTTGACGCATGGGATAAATGGCAGGCGGGATATCCGTAAGCCAGCTCCGCGAAAAGCCACGTCATCGAAACGACCGATCCTGCACACGTCTATCTTCCCTCTTTTGGGATACGAAGTACGGAGCCGATCCGGCAAAGTCAAAAATTTTCACCAAAAAAACCCAAAGGGGTAACCCTTTGAGTTTTTTTAGGGAAAATTTTTGACTTTTTCCAATCTCCTCCAAACTTAGGATTCTGAATGAGCATGTTGGGGCTTGAACAGGAACATGCGTCTCCAGGTCCTACCACGCCACGGAACCGAGCAATGGGCCGTCATCCTGCAATTTATTCCATTTGGGAAAATAATGGGTTCGCTGACATCGGAATTCTGACCCGGAACCAAGACGCATGCGATCAGGGTGTTTCCCTGAGTGTAGTAATATAAGTTTTATCGGGATAGAGCTTTTGCTGAAAATGTTCCCCAAACCACTATTCTGCCCATTTGCCACTTTATTTGTCTGTGACCATAAAACTATTATTTTGCCCACTTCCAAAACAGAATCCCACCGACTTGAGATGCATTTTACACTGATCTGCATCCCGCTGGGAGTTCAACGGTCACATTCCCGACTTGAAATTCCAATGTCCGCGACTCCACTATTTTGACGCATGGGATAAATGGCAGGCGGGATATCCGTAACCCAGCTCCGCGAAAAGCCACGTCATCGAAACGACCGATCCTGCACACGTCTATCTTCCCTCTTTTGGGATACGAAGTACGGAGCCGATCCGGCAAAGTCAAAAATTTTCACCAAAAAAACCCAAAGGGGTAACCCTTTGAGTTTTTTTAGGGAAAATTTTTGACTTTTTCCAATCTCTTCCAAACTTAGGATTCTGAATGAGCATGTTGGGGCTTGAACAGGAACATGCGTCTCCAGGTCCTACCACGCCACGGAACCGAGCAATGGGCCGTCATCCTGCAATTTATTCCATTTGGGAAAATAATGGGTTCGCTGACATCGGAATTCTGACCCGGAACCAAGACGCATGCGATCAGGGTGTTTCCCTGAGTGTAGTAATATAAGTTTTATCGGGATAGAGCTTTTGCTGAAAATGTTCCCCAAACCACTATTCTGCCCATTTGCCACTTTATTTGTCTGTGACCATAAAACTATTATTTTGCCCACTTCCAAAACAGAATCCCACCGACTTGAGATGCATTTTACACTGATCTGCATCCCGCTGGGAGTTCAACGGTCACATTCCCGACTTGAAATTCCAATGTCCGCGACTCCACTATTTTGACGCATGGGATAAATGGCAGGCGGGATATCCGTAACCCAGCTCCGCGAAAAGCCACGTCATCGAAACGACCGATCCTGCACACGTCTATCTTCCCTCTTTTGGGATACGAAGTACGGAGCCGATCCGGCAAAGTCAAAAATTTTCACCAAAAAAACCCAAAGGGGTAACCCTTTGAGTTTTTTTAGGGAAAATTTTTGACTTTTTCCAATCTCTTCCAAACTTAGGATTCTGAATGAGCATGTTGGGGCTTGAACAGGAACATGCGTCTCCAGGTCCTACCACGCCACGGAACCGAGCAATGGGCCGTCATCCTGCAATTTATTCCATTTGGGAAAATAATGGGTTCGCTGACATCGGAATTCTGACCCGGAAACGAGACAGGTGGGATTGGGGGGTCATCCTGGGTGTCATAAAATAAGTTTTATCAGGATAGAGCTTTTGCTGAAAATGTTCCCCAAACCACTATTCTGCCCATTTGCCACTATATTTGTCTGTGACCATAAAACTGTTATTTTGCCCACTTCCAAAACAGAATCCCACCGACTTGAGATGGATTTTACACTGATCTGCATTCCGCTGTGAGTTCAACGGCCACATTCCCGACTTTTTGCCCACGTTTCTGCCCATTAGCACATTAAACTGCCCATCTGCCATTTATGGCTCTGAGGGCCCCTGAGGGCCAAATAACCAGAGGGCCCCAAGCTCTGGGGGCCCCAAGTGCCAAAGTGTTGCAGGCCCACTGGGTGCCCAATTACTTTGTCTGTCATTGAGGAAAACACCTCTTGGCCCCTGGGCATGGCCCCCTTGGGGCCCCAAGTTATGTTTCCCACTGACAGTTTATTTCAACCACTGCCAACTTATGCATTGACCATTTGCCCACTCTTCTGCCCATTAGCCAATTAAACTGCCCATCTGCCATTTATGGCTCTTGAGGGCCCCTGGGGGCCAAATGACACAAAAGGCCCCAGGCTCTGGGGGCCCCAAGTGTTAAATTACTCCAAATCCACTGTGTGCCCCAATTACTTTGTCTGCAATTGAGGAAAACATCTTTTGGCCCCTGGCTTGGCCCCCTTGGGGCCCCAAGTTATGTTGCCCACCGACAGTTTATTTTGCCCACTGCCAACTTATGCATTGACCATTTGCCCACTTTTCTGCCCATCTGCCATTTATGGCTCTGAGGGCCCCTGGGGGCCAAATGACCAAGAGGGCCCTAAGCTCTGGGGGCCCCAAGTGCCAAAGTGTTGCAGGCCCACCGGGTGCCCAATTGCTTTGTCTGTCATTGAGGAAAACGAATTTTGGCCCCTGGGCTTGGCCCCCTTGGGGCCCCAAGTTATGTTGCCCACCGACAGTTTATTTTGCCCACTGCCAACTTATGCATTGACCATTTGCCCACTTTTCTGCCCATCTGCCATTTATGGCTCTGAGGGCCCCTGGGGGCCAAATGACCAAGAGGGCCCTAAGCTCTGGGGGCCCCAAGTGCCAAAGTGTTGCAGGCCCACCGGGTGCCCAATTGCTTTGTCTGTCATTGAGGAAAACGAATTTTGGCCCCTGGGCTTGGCCCCCTTGGGGCCCCAAGTTATGTTGCCCACCGACAGTTTATTTTGCCCACTGCCAACTTATGCATTGCCCATTTGCCCACTTTTCTGCCCATCTGCCATTTATGGCTCTGAGGGCCCCTGGGGGCCAAATGACAAAGAGGGCCCTAAGCTCTGGGGGCCCCAAGTGCCAAAGTGTTGCAGGCCCACCGGGTGCCCAATTGCTTTGTCTGTCATTGAGGAAAACAACTTTTGGCCCCTGGGCTTGGCCCCCTTGGGGCCCCAAGTTATGTTGCCCACTGTCAGTTTATTTTGCCCACTGCCAATTTATGCATTGACCATTTGCCCACTATTCTGCCCATTAGCCCATTAAACTGCCCATCTGCCATTTATGGCTCAGAGGGCCCCTGGGGGCCAAATGACACGAAGGGCCCCAGGCTCTGGGGGCCCCAAGTGCCAAATTACTCCAAGCCCACTGGTGCCCCAATTACTTTGTCTGCAATTGAGGAAAACATCTTTTGGCCCCTGGGCTTGGCCCCCTTGGGGCCCCAAGTTATGTTGCCCACCGACAGTTTATTTTGCCCACTGCCAACATATGCATTGACCATTTGCCCACTTTTCTGCCCATCTGCCATTTATGGCTCTGAGGGCCCCTGGGGGCCAAATGACCAAGAGGGCCCTAAGCTCTGGGGGCCCCAAGTGCCAAAGTGTTGCAGGCCCACCGGGTGCCCAATTGCTTTGTCTGTCATTGAGGAAAACAACTTTTGGCCCCTGGGCTTGGCCCCCTTGGGGCCCCAAGTTATGTTGCCCACTGTCAGTATATTTTGCCCACTGCCAATTTATGCATTGGCCATTTGCCCACTATTCTGCCCATTAGCCAATTAAACTGCCCATCTGCCATTTATGGCTCTTGAGGGCCCCTGGGGGCCAAATGACACAAAGGGCCCCAGGCTCTGGGGGCCCCAAGTGTTAAATTACTCCAAATCCACTGGGTGCCCCAATAACTTTGTCTGCAATTGAGGAAAACATCTTTTGGCCCCTGGCTTGGCCCCCTTGGGGCCCCAAGTTATGTTGCCCACCGACAGTTTAATTTGCCCACTGCCAACATATGCATTGACCATTTGCCCACTTTTCTGCCCATCTGCCATTTATGGCTCTGAGGGCCCCTGGGGGCCAAATGACCAAGAGGGCCCTAAGCTCTGGGGGCCCCAAGTGCCAAAGTGTTGCAGGCCCACCGGGTGCCCAATTGCTTTGTCTGTCATTGAGGAAAACGAATTTTGGCCCCTGGGCTTGGCCCCCTTGGGGCCCCAAGTTATGTTGCCCACCGACAGTTTATTTTGCCCACTGCCAACTTATGCATTGACCATTTGCCCACTTTTCTGCCCATCTGCCATTTATGGCTCTGAGGGCCCCTGGGGGCCAAATGACCAAGAGGGCCCTAAGCTCTGGGGGCCCCAAGTGCCAAAGTGTTGCAGGCCCACCGGGTGCCCAATTGCTTTGTCTGTCATTGAGGAAAACGAATTTTGGCCCCTGGGCTTGGCCCCCTTGGGGCCCCAAGTTATGTTGCCCACCGACAGTTTATTTTGCCCACTGCCAACTTATGCATTGACCATTTGCCCACTTTTCTGCCCATCTGCCATTTATGGCTCTAAGGGCCCCTGGGGGCCAAATGACAAAGAGGGCCCTAAGCTCTGGGGGCCCCAAGTGCCAAAGTGTTGCAGGCCCACCGGGTGCCCAATTGCTTTGTCTGTCATTGAGGAAAACAACTTTTGGCCCCTGGGCTTGGCCCCCTTGGGGCCCCAAGTTATGTTGCCCACTGTCAGTTTATTTTGCCCACTGCCAATTTATGCATTGACCATTTGCCCACTATTCTGCCCATTAGCCCATTAAACTGCCCATCTGCCATTTATGGCTCAGAGGGCCCCTGGGGGCCAAATGACACGAAGGGCCCCAGGCTCTGGGGGCCCCAAGTGCCAAATTACTCCAAGCCCACTGGTGCCCCAATTACTTTGTCTGCAATTGAGGAAAACATCTTTTGGCCCCTGGGCTTGGCCCCCTTGGGGCCCCAAGTTATGTTGCCCACCGACAGTTTATTTTGCCCACTGCCAACATATGCATTGACCATTTGCCCACTTTTCTGCCCATCTGCCATTTATGGCTCTGAGGGCCCCTGGGGGCCAAATGACCAAGAGGGCCCTAAGCTCTGGGGGCCCCAAGTGCCAAAGTGTTGCAGGCCCACCGGGTGCCCAATTGCTTTGTCTGTCATTGAGGAAAACAACTTTTGGCCCCTGGGCTTGGCCCCCTTGGGGCCCCAAGTTATGTTGCCCACTGTCAGTATATTTTGCCCACTGCCAATTTATGCATTGGCCATTTGCCCACTATTCTGCCCATTAGCCAATTAAACTGCCCATCTGCCATTTATGGCTCTTGAGGGCCCCTGGGGGCCAAATGACACAAAGGGCCCCAGGCTCTGGGGGCCCCAAGTGTTAAATTACTCCAAATCCACTGGGTGCCCCAATAACTTTGTCTGCAATTGAGGAAAACATCTTTTGGCCCCTGGCTTGGCCCCCTTGGGGCCCCAAGTTATGTTGCCCACCGACAGTTTAATTTGCCCACTGCCAACATATGCATTGACCATTTGCCCACTTTTCTGCCCATCTGCCATTTATGGCTCTGAGGGCCCCTGGGGGCCAAATGACCAAGAGGGCCCTAAGCTCTGGGGGCCCCAAGTGCCAAAGTGTTGCAGGCCCACCGGGTGCCCAATTGCTTTGTCTGTCATTGAGGAAAACGAATTTTGGCCCCTGGGCTTGGCCCCCTTGGGGCCCCAAGTTATGTTGCCCACCGACAGTTTATTTTGCCCACTGCCAACTTATGCATTGACCATTTGCCCACTTTTCTGCCCATCTGCCATTTATGGCTCTGAGGGCCCCTGGGGGCCAAATGACCAAGAGGGCCCTAAGCTCTGGGGGCCCCAAGTGCCAAAGTGTTGCAGGCCCACCGGGTGCCCAATTGCTTTGTCTGTCATTGAGGAAAACGAATTTTGGCCCCTGGGCTTGGCCCCCTTGGGGCCCCAAGTTATGTTGCCCACCGACAGTTTATTTTGCCCACTGCCAACTTATGCATTGACCATTTGCCCACTTTTCTGCCCATCTGCCATTTATGGCTCTAAGGGCCCCTGGGGGCCAAATGACAAAGAGGGCCCTAAGCTCTGGGGGCCCCAAGTGCCAAAGTGTTGCAGGCCCACCGGGTGCCCAATTGCTTTGTCTGTCATTGAGGAAAACAACTTTTGGCCCCTGGGCTTGGCCCCCTTGGGGCCCCAAGTTATGTTGCCCACTGTCAGTTTATTTTGCCCACTGCCAATTTATGCATTGACCATTTGCCCACTATTCTGCCCATTAGCCCATTAAACTGCCCATCTGCCATTTATGGCTCAGAGGGCCCCTGGGGGCCAAATGACACGAAGGGCCCCAGGCTCTGGGGGCCCCAAGTGCCAAATTACTCCAAGCCCACTGGTGCCCCAATTACTTTGTCTGCAATTGAGGAAAACATCTTTTGGCCCCTGGGCTTGGCCCCCTTGGGGCCCCAAGTTATGTTGCCCACCGACAGTTTATTTTGCCCACTGCCAACATATGCATTGACCATTTGCCCACTTTTCTGCCCATCTGCCATTTATGGCTCTGAGGGCCCCTGGGGGCCAAATGACCAAGAGGGCCCTAAGCTCTGGGGGCCCCAAGTGCCAAAGTGTTGCAGGCCCACCGGGTGCCCAATTGCTTTGTCTGTCATTGAGGAAAACAACTTTTGGCCCCTGGGCTTGGCCCCCTTGGGGCCCCAAGTTATGTTGCCCACTGTCAGTATATTTTGCCCACTGCCAATTTATGCATTGGCCATTTGCCCACTATTCTGCCCATTAGCCAATTAAACTGCCCATCTGCCATTTATGGCTCTTGAGGGCCCCTGGGGGCCAAATGACACAAAGGGCCCCAGGCTCTGGGGGCCCCAAGTGTTAAATTACTCCAAATCCACTGGGTGCCCCAATAACTTTGTCTGCAATTGAGGAAAACATCTTTTGGCCCCTGGCTTGGCCCCCTTGGGGCCCCAAGTTATGTTGCCCACCGACAGTTTAATTTGCCCACTGCCAACATATGCATTGACCATTTGCCCACTTTTCTGCCCATCTGCCATTTATGGCTCTGAGGGCCCCTGGGGGCCAAATGACCAAGAGGGCCCTAAGCTCTGGGGGCCCCAAGTGCCAAAGTGTTGCAGGCCCACCGGGTGCCCAATTGCTTTGTCTGTCATTGAGGAAAACGAATTTTGGCCCCTGGGCTTGGCCCCCTTGGGGCCCCAAGTTATGTTGCCCACCGACAGTTTATTTTGCCCACTGCCAACTTATGCATTGACCATTTGCCCACTTTTCTGCCCATCTGCCATTTATGGCTCTGAGGGCCCCTGGGGGCCAAATGACCAAGAGGGCCCTAAGCTCTGGGGGCCCCAAGTGCCAAAGTGTTGCAGGCCCACCGGGTGCCCAATTGCTTTGTCTGTCATTGAGGAAAACGAATTTTGGCCCCTGGGCTTGGCCCCCTTGGGGCCCCAAGTTATGTTGCCCACCGACAGTTTATTTTGCCCACTGCCAACTTATGCATTGACCATTTGCCCACTTTTCTGCCCATCTGCCATTTATGGCTCTGAGGGCCCCTGGGGGCCAAATGACCAAGAGGGCCCTAAGCTCTGGGGGCCCCAAGTGCCAAAGTGTTGCAGGCCCACCGGGTGCCCAATTGCTTTGTCTGTCATTGAGGAAAACAACTTTTGGCCCCTGGGCTTGGCCCCCTTGGGGCCCCAAGATATGTTGCTCACTGTCAGTTTATTTTGCCCACTGCCAATTTATGCATTGGCCATTTGCCCACTATTCTGCCCATTAGCCCATTAAACTGCCCATCTGCCATTTATGGCTCTTGAGGGCCCCTGGGGGCCAAATGACATGAAGGGCCCCAGGCTCTGGGGGCCCCAAGTGCCAAATTACTCCAAACCCACTGTGTGCCCCAATTACTTTGTCTGCAATTGAGGAAAACATCTTTTGGCCCCTGGGCTTGGCCCCCTTGGGGCCCCAAGTTATGTTGTCCACTGACAGTTTATTTTACCCACTTGCAATTTATAACCACTATTCTGGCAAATGGCGATATATTAATAGTTGTTACATAATTATTATGCAAAGGCCAAAGGTCAAAGTCAGCTCACATGGATGCAAGGCCTACAACAGATGGTGTAAAAGACAAAAGTGAGACTGCAAACACACATGCTTCAACATCTGAGAGTGTTACATTTGAATGAAACCTGCAAAACTCACAAGCACATAGATACAATGCAAAGGCCAAAGGTCAAAGTCAGCTCACATGGATGCAAGGCCTACAACAGATGGTGTAAAAGACAAAAGTGAGACTGCAAAGACACATGCTTCAACATCTGAGAGTGTTAAATGTGAATGAAACCTCCAAAACACACAAGCACATAGTTACAATGCAAAGGCCAAAGGTCAAAGTCAGCTCACATGGATGCAAGGCCTACAACACATGGTGTAAAAGACAAAAGTGAGACTGCAAACACACATGCTTCAACATCTGAGAGTGTTACATTTGAATGAAACCTGCAAAACTCACAAGCACATAGATACAATGCAAAGGCCAAAGGTCAAAGTCAGCTCACATGGATGCAAGGCCTACAACAGATGGTGTAAAAGACAAGAGTGAGACTGCAAACACACATGCTTCAACATCTGAGAGTGTTAAATGTGAATGAAACCTGCAAAACTCACAAGCACATAGATACAATGCAAAGGCCAAAGGTCAAAGTCAGCTCACATGGATGCAAGGCCTACAACAGATGGTGTAAAAGACAAAAGTGAGACTGCAAACACACATGCTTCAACATCTGAGAGTGTTACATTTGAATGAAACCTGCAAAACTCACAAGCACATAGATACAATGCAAAGGCCAAAGGTCAAAGTCAGCTCACATGGATGCAAGGCCTACAACAGATGGTGTAAAAGACAAAAGTGAGACTGCAAAGACACATGCTTCAACATCTGAGAGTGTTAAATGTGAATGAAACCTGCAAAACTCACAAGCACATAGTTACAATGCAAAGGCCAAAGGTCAAAGTCAGCTCACATGGATGCAAGGCCTACAACACATGGTGTAAAAGACAAAAGTGAGACTGCAAACACACATGCTTCAACATCTGAGAGTGTTACATTTGAATGAAACCTGCAAAACTCACAAGCACATAGATACAATGCAAAGGCCAAAGGTCAAAGTCAGCTCACATGGATGCAAGGCCTACAACAGATGGTGTAAAAGACAAGAGTGAGACTGCAAAGACACATGCTTCAACATCTGAGAGTGTTAAATGTGAATGAAACCTCCAAAACACACAAGCACATAGTTACAATGCAAAGGCCAAAGGTCAAAGTCAGCTCACATGGATGCAAGGCCTACAACAGATTGTGTAAAAGACAAAAGTGAGACTGCAAAGACACATGCTTCAACATCTGAGAGTGTTAAATGTGAATGAAACCTCCAAAACTCACAAGCACATAGATACAATGCAAAGGCCAAAGGTCAAAGTCAGCTCACATGGATGCAAGGCCTACAACAGATGGTGTAAAAGACAAGAGTGAGACTGCAAACACACATGCTTCAACATCTGAGAGTGTTACCTTTGAATGAAACCTGCAAAACTCACAAGCACATAGATACAATGCAAAGGCCAAAGGTCAAAGTCAGCTCACATGGATGCAAGGCCTACAACAGATGGTGTAAAAGACAAGAGTGAGACTGCAAACACATGCTTCAACATCTGAGACTCTTAAATGTGAATGAAACCTCCAAAACACACAAGCACATAGTTACAATGCAAAGGCCAAAGGTCAAAGTCAGCTCACATGGATGCAAGGCCTACAACAGATGGTGTAAAAGACAAGAGTGAGACTGCAAACACATGCTTCAACATCTGAGACTCTTAAATGTGAAGGTTAGGGTTACGTCTCTAGGAAGTTCCTTGGCCGAGTTGACGTTTGCCACTTTAGGAAATTTGTGAAAAACGCTTGTATTCAGAGCTCATTTTCTCGGCCGAGGAAGGTCGGAGAGACATACGTTTGGATTTGTTGGAAAGGCCCGAACCAGACCTTTCCAACAACTCTAAGGTCAAGGACGTGGCCCTCTCGGGGGCGGAGCTACGGGTTCTTGAAAATGGGTGAAAAAGGCTTGGACTTAGTGGTTTTTTTGTGTGTGAAACAGGCGAAATAGACTAAAGTTTAGGGCTCTTTTGCTTGGCCTAGGAAGGTCGTAGAGACTTACCTTTGGATTCGTTGGAAAGGCCCGAACCAGACCTTTCCAACAAGCCCAAGGTCAAGGACGTGGCCCTCTCGGGGGCGGAGCAACGGGCATTTGAATATATAAGTTCATTTCTTATATCTCAGGAAGGGGAGGTCCTAGAGACATGGGGGTGGGGGCGTTTTAAAGGGGACAGAGAGAGCTTTCAAACGACACCAACCCCACGTCTCTACGACCTTCTTTGGCCGAGTTGCTGTTTACCACTTTAGAAAATGTGTGAAAAACGCTTATATTCTGAGCTCATTTTCTCGACCAAGGAAGGTCGGTGAGACTTACGTTTGGATTCGTTGGAAAGGCCCTAACCAGACCTTTCCAACGACTCCAAGGTCTAGGACGTGGGCCTCTCGGGGGCGGAGCTACGGGCATTGAAAATAGTGAAAAAGTAAACTATTCGGGGCTTTATATCTTGGCCCACCAAGATCGGAGAGACTTACACTTGGGTTCGTTGGAAAGCCCCGAACCAGACCTTTCCAACAAGCCCGAGGTCGAGGCGTGGCCCTCTCGAGGGCGTACCTACGGGCATTTGAATATATAAGCTCATTTGTTACATCTCCGGAAGGGGAGGTCCTAGAGACCTGGAGGTGGGGGCGTTTTAAAGGGGGCCGAGAGTGCTCTCAAATGACACCAACCGCACGTCTCTACGACGTTCCTTGGCCGAGTTGGTGTTTTCCGAATTGGACGTGGACTTAAAACTAGGGTTAGGGCTAGGTTTGGCAACTCGGCTTGGGTAAACACCGCAGCGATGCAATTTCGACACGTAGACAGTGACGGGACATGTAACGGGAGGGCGGAGTTTCAGAGTCGAGCGGCCTTTCTAGCCTGTGCGGGAGATCGCCCGACTCAGATTTATCACAGTGTGCCTTCGCGGTCTTTGCCAATCTTTTCGGCCATAGCGGTGCCTAAACAATGTCGCAGGGTACCGCCGTCGCATGGGGCGCATCAGGGACTATTGACGACAAACATACTCAAAAATCGTAACGATCGGGACACGTCAGCGTAGCCGCTACGGAAAAGAATTGCCATAAATTGAGCATTGGCTTCTTCCGAAAAGGTGCCGCATGCCCCAAATCGCATGACTCGGCACGTCCCGGGCCACCGGGCGACATATTGACACCGGGTGCCGAAAAGGGAATCTTGCGACATTTGAGGCAAAAACCTCTTCGAACCTTCTGGTGCACTTACGCCTCTAGGCCGTATCGGCGAGGCTCCGAAACGGAACGACATGCGGTTCCGAATCCCGCCGGACTGCGGAACGTCGCGCACCGACAGCGCCTCGCCAGCTGTGCATCATACTGAAAGTTCAGGCCAATCAGACTTTTCCTCATCGCGTCGGTTACGCCGCTATTCTGCCCGATTGCAATTTAGTCCATGCAACCAATCGCAATAAACACACCCCAAACTATGTCCGTCGCATGCCGGGACAGAGGCGGTACTCATACGTCGAGCTCGGCCTGACAGAACCCCCCTGAGCCGCACGGGGCACTGCCCACGCGCAATCGGAATAAAATGCCATTGAAATGAATTGACTGCCATTGGAGTAGGCCACAAAAAAGATGAACGGGCATAAACTGAACACGGGCATTTCCCCGCAAGGCCTTAGAAAGTCCCCAGGACCCCAAAAATGAACATCGTCAGGCCCCCGGGTCCCCCGATTCATACCCCTGAAGCACAAATGCGTGCGTCGCAAGGCTGGTTTCAGAAACCTCCCCAAAAAACTCCTCATTTTTGCCATGCATGGACTTTGCCAAAATTGCATTTTCACCAAAAATCTGATTTCTATGTTAAATTGCAATTGATTTTAGAGCTTAACCGTTTCGGGTACCGCACCGCAGGCCGGTGACGTGCCGGCTCCTGCGATTTCGTACAAGTACCACCAAGCGGACCCGTACGGGAGCTGTCCCATTCCCCCATTAAACAATGCATTTTTCAAAATGAGTAGGCCACAAAAAGGACAAAAGGATAAATT
Source organism: Misgurnus anguillicaudatus (assembly GCF_027580225.2). Taxonomy (NCBI): domain Eukaryota; kingdom Metazoa; phylum Chordata; class Actinopteri; order Cypriniformes; family Cobitidae; genus Misgurnus; species Misgurnus anguillicaudatus. The sequence continues at coordinate 5,770,443 of NW_027395284.1, forward strand.
GGAAGTGGACTTAAAACTAGGGTTAGGGCTAGGGTTGGCAACTCGGCTCGGGTGAACCCCGCACCGATGCAATTTTGACACGTGGACGGTGGCGTGCCACGTTACGGGAGCCGGGAGTTTCGGAGTCGAGCGTCCTTACTCGCCCCGCGCGGGAGATCGCCCGACTCCGATTTATCACAGTATGCATTCGCGGTCTTTGCCAATCTTTTCGGCCATAGCGGCGCCTAAACAAGGTCTCAGGATAACGCCGTCGCATGGGGCGCATCAGGGACCATTGACGATAAACATACTAAAAAATCGTAACGATTGGAGCGCGTCAGCGTAACCGCTATGGAAAAGAATGGCCGTAAATTGAACGCGACCTTTTTCCAGGAAGGTTCCGCAGGCCCCAAATCGCACGACTCGGCACGTCCCGGGTCACCGGGCGACATATTGACACCGGGTGCCGAAAAGGGAATCTTGCGACATTTTAGGCAAAAAACCTCTTCAAAGCTGTCTTGTGCTCTTACTCGCCTAGACCCTTTCGACGAGGCTCCGAAACGGAACGACATGCGGTTCCAAATCACGCGGGACTGCGGAACGTCGCGCACCGACAGCGCCTCGCCAGCCGTGCATCATACTGAAAGTTCAGGCCAATCGGACTTTTCCTCATCGCGTCGGTTACGCCGCTATTCTGCCCGATCGCAATTTAGTCCATGCAACCAATCGCAATAAACACACCCCAAACTATGTCCGTCGCATGCCGGGACAGAGGCGGTACTCATACGTCGAGCTCGGCCTGACAGAACCCCCCTGAGCCGCACGGGGCACCGCCCACACGCAATCGGAATAAAATGCCATTGAAATGAATTGAGTGCCATTGGAGTAGGCCACAAAAAAGATGAACGGGCATAAACTGAACACGGGCATTTCCCCGCAAGGCCTTAGAAAGTCCCCAGGACCCCAAAAATGAACACTGTCAGGCCCCCGGGTCCCCCGATTCATACCCCTGAAGCACAAATGCGTGCGTCGCAAGGCTGGTTTCAGAAACCTCCCCAAAAAACTCCTCATTTTTGCCATGCATGGACTCTGCCAAAATTGCATTTTCACCAAAAATCTGATTTCTATGTTAAATTGCAATTGATTTTAGAGCTTAACCGTTTCGGGTGCCGCACCGCAGGCCGGTGACGTGCCGGCTCCTGCGATTTCGTACAAGTACCACCAAGCGGACCCGTACGGGAGCTGTCCCATTCCCCCATTAAACAATGCATTTTTCAAAATGAGTAGGCCACAAAAAGAACAAAAGGATAAATTGGAAGTGGACTTAAAACTAGGGTTAGGGCTAGGGTTGGCAACTCGGCTCGGGTGAACCCCGCACCGATGCAATTTTGACACGTGGACGGTGGCGTGCCACGTTACGGGAGCCGGGAGTTTCGGAGTCGAGCGTCCTTTCTCGCCCCGCGCGGGAGATCGCCCGACTCCGATTTATCGCAGTATGCCTTCGCGGTCTTTGCCAATCTTTTCGGCCATAGCGGCGCCTAAGCAAGGTCGCAGGATAACGCCGTCGCATGGGGCGCATCAGGGACCATTGACGATAAACATACTAAAAAATCGTAACGATCGGAGCGCGTCAGCGTAACCGCTACGGAAAAGAATGGCCGTAAATTGAACGCGACCTTTTTCCGGGAAGGTTCCGCAGGCCCCAAATCGCACGACTCGGCACGTCCCGGGTCACCGGGCGACATATTGACGGCAGGTGCCGAAAAGGGGATGTTGCGACATTTTAGGCAAAAAACCTCTTCAAAGCTGTCTTGTGCTCTTACGCGCCTAGACCCTTTCGACGAGGCTCCGAATCGGAGGGTCGCGCGCTTTCGAATCACGCGGGAGTGAGGAACCTCACGCGCCGACCCTTCCTCGCTCCCCGCGTGACATACCAAAAGATCGAGACCGTCGGACTTTTCCTTGCCGTGTCCGTTAAGTCGCTATTGTGCCCGATCGCCATTTACACTTGTTCGCCATTTTCACAAGTTTTCATTTGTCGAGCTGCCCCGGGAGCCTTCCCGGGCACCGAAAACGGACTCAGAGGTAACGTTCGGGCCCTCGAACGACCGTCCGGGGGCGTTCGGATCCAGGGCCGCGTCCTGCCAAACTTGGCCCCAGAAAGACCCAGAGGCCCGTGCCCCGGGGCGACGAGAGACGATGTTCCGCACGTCACGTAGAGCAAAGTCCCGAACACGGGGCACGTTCCCAGGGCGTACGGGAGATCGAACAGTTTCCCATTAAATCAATGTTATTTTTGTACTGGCCCCGCGGTCGTCATCGGAACGGGAGCACCGCTCCGTCCCGGAGGCTTCCCGGGGTCCGAAAACGGACGCACGGGTACGTTTCGGGCCTCCGAACGACCCGCCGGAGGCGTTCGGCCACGAGGCGGGCTCCTGCCAAACTTGGCCGTGGATAGACCCAGACGCCCGTGCTCCGTGGCGACAAAAGCCGAGGCTCGGCACGTCGCATAAAGCAAAGTCTCGGCCCCTGGTGAA
>NW_027395284.1:5780458-5787958 GCF_027580225.2 Misgurnus anguillicaudatus
CGCCCCAGACGATGCACCTTCGTCTGTCACACTGAGAGGGTCTTGGACCCTGGAAGCCGCCCCACTCGACTTCCATAGAGGTCGGCGGCCCTGTCCCGCCCCAGACGATGCACCTTCGTCTGTCACACGGAGAGGGTCTCGGACCCTGGAAGCCGCTCCACTCGACTTCCACGCTCGCTCGCTCCTTCGTCCGTGCCCCACGAGAATCAGGGACGCCCCGGGGCCGGCCGCTCGCCCGACCGACTTCCGGGACTCCCGGGACCGCCCGTGAGGCCTTCCGACGTCGCCCGAGACGAAGCGCGCGGGTCGGTGCGCCCGAGAGGGCAGGAGGCACCGGGGCCGGCCGCTCGCCCGACCGGCTTCCGGGTCTCCGAGACCGCTCGGGTGACCTATCCTCGCGCCCGCCCGACCGACGGCCGGGGGCCCTCCGCGACCGGGGGTTTCCGTTTTACGGCCGACGCCGAGATCCTTCGACGGTTCCGACTCGTTTTGTTACGCTTTTGTCGGTTCGCGCCCGCGTTTGAGAGTATGCGTGCGGGGCCGAACCTCTGAGGCCGTGGCCTCGATCCAGGGCGGATCTTTTCTCACGTTTTATAAGGCCGTAGCCTAGATCCAGAGACTTTAGGATCTTTTAGCGGCTCGTGAGCCGTAGCGTTGATCCAGGGCGGATCTTTTAACAGGTTTTTAAGCCGTAGCTTTGATCCAGGGCGGATCTTTTCACGTCCGTAGCCTACAGATCCAGGGACTTTTGGATCTTATTGCCGTTTTTAGGCCGTAGCCTTGATCCAGGGCGGATCTTTTGGTGGTTTTTAAGCCGTAGCATTGATCCAGGGCGGATCTTTTTGCGGCCGTAGCCGAGTTCCCATCACCCAAGAAAGCTTTTCTTTTTAGGCCGTAGCCTGGATCCAGGACGGATCTTTCCGCCTAGGCGGCACGCGGATATGGGTTTCCCATCTTTCGGGTACGAGAGCTCTTTGCGAGCTTTTGGCCGCTCCGCGACCGACGCGTTCGCCCCGGGCGCTGCCTCGCCTCAGACGCCCTTCGACCGTTCCAACCGTTCCAGTTCTTTTAACGGTTCTTTCGTTCGTCGCACACCGAGGCTGGGCGAGACGTTTCGGGAATCTCTCTGTCTCTGTCTCCCCTTGGGACGGCCATGGAAGTGGCGAGGAGCTCGTCCCTATAAACCGGATGGCACCTGTTCACACTACCGGCCCTTTTGAGACGGGGCCCTGCCCGTGGCGGGCCCGGGAGGAGGCGCCCGCGTCGGTACGCGCGACGAGGTCCGACACCCTGGAAGTGCGCGAGTCACCCGACTTTAGCTCCATATTTTTCGCCGCACACCTCATGCCCAGGATGAGGCGCCCTCGTCGGTACGCGCGACGAGGTCCGACACCCTGGAAGTGCGCGAGTCACCCGACTTTAGCTCCATGTTTTCCGACGCACACCTCGCGTCCGCTCACGAGACCTCGTTTCGGCCTAGGGGTGTGCCACGTACCGCCCTCGCGTCCGCTTACGAGCGTCTTCTCGGGCTCGGCGGTGGGTCGAAGACCCTGGAAGTGTAGGACTTCCAGGACGCACGGGCGGCCGCGCACCGTCCCGAGCGCCCGCTTCCGAGTCACCCCTTCGGGCTAGGCAGGCTGGGTCGAGGGCCCTGGAGGTCCCCGACTTCCAGGAGGGAGGGCGGCCCTGTCCCGACCCGGCGTCCGCTCCCGAGTCACCCATTCGGGCAAGGTAGGCTTGGTCGGGTACCCTGGAGGTCCCCGACTTCCAGGAGGGAGGGCGGCCCTGTCCCCACCCGGTGTCCGCTCCCGAGTCACCCATTCGGGCTAGATAGGCTTGGTCGGGTACCCTGGAGGTCCCCGACTTCCAGGAGGGAGGGCGGCCCTGTCCCCACCCGGCGTCCGCTCCCGAGTCACCCATTCGGGCTAGGTAGGCTTGGTCGAGGGCCCTGGAGGTCCCCGACTTCCAGGAGGGAGGGCGGCCCTGTCCCCACCCGGTGTCCGCTCCCGAGTCACCCATTCGGGCTAGGTAGGCTTGGTCGAGGGCCCTGGAGGTCCCCGACTTCCAGGAGGGAGGGCGGCCCTGTCCCCACCCGGTGTCCGCTCCCGAGTCACCCATTCGGGCTAGGTAGGCTTGGTCGAGGGCCCTGGAGGTCCCCGACTTCCAGGAGGGAGGGCGGCCCTGTCCCGCCCGCCTCGGAGGCCTCCCCTCGGGCAGGGGAGGCAGGGTCGGGGGCCCTGGAGGTCCCCGACTTCCAGGAGGGAGGGCGGCCCTGTCCCGACCCGGTGTCCGCTCCTGAGTCACCCCTTCGGGCTAAGCAGGCTGGGTCGAGGGCCCTGGAGGTTAGGGTTAGGACGATGCACCTTTGTCGGTGCGACTGAGAGGGTCGAGGACCCTGGAAGTGCGCGAGCCACCCGACTCGACTTTTTCACTGAGGCCGGCCCGTCCCCGTCCGTGCCCGGGGACGATGCACCTTTGTCGGTGCGACTGAGAGGGTCGAGGACCCTGGAAGTGCGCGAGCCACCCGACTCGACTTTTTCACTGAGGCCGGCCCGTCCCCGTCCGTGCCCGGGGACGATGCACCTTTGTCGGTGCGACTGAGAGGGTCGTCGACCCTGGAAGTGCGCGAGTCACCCGACTCGACTTTTTCACTGAGGCCGGGGAGGCCGGCCCGTCCCCGTCCGTGCCCGGGGACGATGCACCTTTGTCGGTGCGACTGAGAGGGTCGAGGACCCTGGAAGTGCGCGAGCCACCCGACTCGACTTCCATAGCGGTCGGCGGCCCTGTCCCGCCCAGAGACGAAGCACCTTTGTCGGTGCGACTGAGAGGGTCTTGGACCCTGGAAGTGCGCGAGCCACCCGACTCGACTTCCATAGCGGTCGGCGGCCCTGTCCCGCCCAGACACGAAGCACCTTTGTCGGTGCGACCGAGAGGGTCTTGGACCCTGGAAGTGCGCGAGCCACCCGACTCGACTTTTTCACTGAGGCCGGCCCGTCCCCGTCCGTGCCCGGGGACGATGCACCTTTGTCGGTGCGACTGAGAGGGTCGAGGACCCTGGAAGTGCGCGAGCCACCCGACTCGACTTCCATAGCGGTCGGCGGCCCTGTCCCGCCCAGAGACGAAGCACCTTTGTCGGTGCGACTGAGAGGGTCTTGGACCCTGGAAGTGCGCGAGCCACCCGACTCGACTTCCATAGCGGTCGGCGGCCCTGTCCCGCCCAGACACGAAGCACCTTTGTCGGTGCGACCGAGAGGGTCTTGGACCCTGGAAGTGCGCGAGCCACCCGACTCGACTTTTTCACTGAGGCCGGCCCGTCCCCGTCCGTGCCCGGGGACGATGCACCTTTGTCGGTGCGACTGAGAGGGTCTTGGACCCTGGAAGTGCGCGAGCCACCCGACTCGACTTCCATAGCGGTCGGCGGCCCTGTCCCGCCCAGAGACGAAGCACCTTTGTCGGTGCGACTGAGAGGGTCTTGGACCCTGGAAGTGCGCGAGCCACCCGACTCGACTTCCATAGCGGTCGGCGGCCCTGTCCCGCCCAGACACGAAGCACCTTTGTCGGTGCGACCGAGAGGGTCTTGGACCCTGGAAGTGCGCGAGCCACCCGACTCGACTTTTTCACTGAGGCCGGCCCGTCCCCGTCCGTGCCCGGGGACGATGCACCTTTGTCGGTGCGACTGAGAGGGTCGAGGACCCTGGAAGTGCGCGAGCCACCCGACTCGACTTCCATAGCGGTCGGCGGCCCTGTCCCGCCCAGAGACGAAGCACCTTTGTCGGTGCGACTGAGAGGGTCTTGGACCCTGGAAGTGCGCGAGCCACCCGACTCGACTTCCATAGCGGTCGGCGGCCCTGTCCCGCCCAGACACGATGCACCTTTGTCGGTGCGACTGAGAGGGTCTTGGACCCTGGAAGTGCGCGAGCCACCCGACTCGACTTTTTCACTGAGGCCGGCCCGTCCCCGTCCGTGCCCGGGGACGATGCACCTTTGTCGGTGCGACCGAGAGGGTCGAGGACCCTGGAAGTGCGCGAGCCACCCGACTCGACTTTTTCACTGAGGCCGGCCCGTCCCCGTCCGTGCCCGGGGACGATGCACCTTTGTCGGTGCGACTGAGAGGGTCGAGGACCCTGGAAGTGCACGAGCCACCCGACTCGACTTCCATAGCGGTCGGCGGCCCTGTCCCGCCCAGAGACGAAGCACCTTTGTCGGTGCGACTGAGAGGGTCTTGGACCCTGGAAGTGCGCGAGCCACCCGACTCGACTTTTTCCACTGAGGCCGGGGAGGCCGGCCCGTCCCCGTCCGTGCCCGGGGACGATGCACCTTTGTCGGTGCAGGGGAGGCTGGGTCGTGTGCCCTGGAGGTCCCCGACTTCCAGGAGGGAGGGCGGCCCTGTCCCCACCCGGTGTCCGCTCCTGAGTCACCCATTCGGGCTAGGTAGGCTGGGTCGAGGGCCCTGGAGGTCCCCGACTTCCAGGAGGGAGGGCGGCCCTGTCCCGACCCGGTGTCCGCTCCTGAGTCACCCCTTCGGGCAGGGGAGGCTGGGTCGTGGGCCCTGGAGGTCCCCGACTTCCAGGAGGGAGGGCGGCCCTGTCCCGGCCCGGTGTCCGCTCCTGAGTCACCCCTTCGGGCAGGGGAGGCTGGGTCGAGGGCCCTGGAGGTCCCCGACTTCCAGGAGGGAGGGCGGCCCTGTCCCGCCCGCCTCGGAGGCCTCCCCTCGGGCAGGGGAGGCAGGGTCGGGGGCCCTGGAGGTCCCCGACTTCCAGGAGGGAGGGCGGCCCTGTCCCGGCCCGGTGTCCGCTCCTGAGTCACCCCTTCGGGCAGGGGAGGCAGGGTCGGGCGCCCTGGAGGTCCGGACCTCCAGGGGGAGGGAGCCCGACCCCGTGCCCGGGGAGGGTGAGCCTAGGTCGGGTAGGCTCGCGCGAGATCGAAGGGCTGGCTCGCCGAGGACGCTCTCCCCTATATACCCGATGGCACCTGTTCGCCCTACCGTCCCTTGCCGTGGGGGACCCCGCCGGGTCCGCGGCCGGGAGGGTGCGCCTCGGTCGGCCCGGGCGAGAGGGTCGGGGGGCCTGGAGGTGCGCGGGCCGCCCGGATTTCACCCAGGGGGGGTCTGCGACCGCGGCATGCCCGCCTCGGAGGCCTCCCCTCGGCCCGGACGAGAGGGTCGGGGGGCCCGGAGGTGCGCGGGCCGCCCGGATTTCACCCAGGGGGGTCGGCGGCCGCGGCCTGCCCGCCTCGGAGGCCTCCCCTCGGCCTGGGTCGGCGGGGTCGGGGTCCCCGGAGGTCGACCGGTCGCCCGGGTGCCCCCGGGGGCCTGCGTTAGCCGGCGAGGCCGTACGACGCACCGTTTCCGAGATATCGGCCAATGAACTGCCGGGCGCCGTATCTCCGGCCCCCGGGGTCGCACGGACTCGCGGCCGGGCTCGTTGGAAAGGTCTCGTCCGGGGCTTTCCGGCGACGCCGGCCGCGAGTCCGTGCGACCCCGGGGGCCGGAGATACTTCCGGTCGAAAATCCGAATTTCGTTACCGCGCCGCGCCGGCGCCTCGGGCCCGGGGCCTTCGACCTTCGGGTCGGTCGGTCCGCCGGAGGGGGCCTGTCGAACGAGCCCACCCGCGAGTCTCTGGCACCTTCCGCGGCGGAGATACGGGGGGCCGCCCGCGGACTTTCCCCCGGCCGTAGCTCCGGCGCCTCGGGTCCGAGACCTTAGCCCTTCGGGTCGTTCGCTCTACCCGAGGGGACCTTTCGAACGAGCCCGCCCTCGACCCGCTGACCCTTTCCGCGGCCGAGATACGGCGGTTCGAAAAAAAAAAAACGCTCGTCCGGAGCTCGGGCGCCCCTAGCGTCCGCTGCGTTCGTCGGCCGGAGGCGCGGCCGGTCTCGTTCGAAAGGTCTCGTCCGGGGCTTTCCGACGACGCCGGCCGCGAGTCCGTGCGACCCCGGGGGCCGGAGATACTTCCGGTCGAAGTTCGGAAAACTTCCTACGGCCGTATCTCGGGCGCCTCGGGGCCGAGACCTTAGCCCTTCGGGTCGGTGGCTCTACCGGAGGAGACCTTTCGAACGAGCCCACCCGCGGGTCTCTAGCCCCTTCCGCGGGGGGGATAGGCCGGTCCGTCTCCGGATTTTCCCACGGCCGTAGCTCTGGCGCCTTAGGTCCGAGACCTTAGCCCTTTGGGTCGGTGGCTCCGCGGGGGGAGACCTTTCGAACGAGCCCACCCGCGAGTCTCTAGCCCCTTCCGCGGCCGAGATACGGACCACCACCGCCGCACCTTTAAAAGGCCGTAGCTCGGGCGCCTTAAGTCCGAGACCTTAGCCCTTTGGATCGTTTACTCCACCGGAGGAGACCTTTCGAACGAGCCCACCCGCGAGTCTCTAGCCCCTTCCGCGGCCGAGATACGGAGTACCACCGCCGCACCTTTAAAAGGCCGTAGCTCGGGCGCCTTAAGTCCGAGACCTTAGCCCTTTGGATCGTTTACTCCACCGGAGGAGACCTTTCGAACGAGCCCACCCGCGAGTATCTAGCCCCTTCCGCGGCCGAGATACGGAGTACCACCGCCGCACCTTTAAAAGGCCGTAGCTCGGGCGCCTTAAGTCCGAGACCTTAGCCCTTTGGATCGTTTCCTCCACCGGAGGAGACCTTTCGAACGAGACCACCCGGGAGTCTCTAGCCCCTTCCCCGGCCGAGATACGGACCACCACCGCCGCACTTTTAAACGGCCGTAGCTCGGGCGCCGTACGTCCGAGACCTTAGCCCTTTGGATCCCTTACTCCACCGGAGGGGACCTTTCAGACGAGCCAACCCGCTTCTCTCTAACCCTAACACCGGCCGAGATACGGACCACCACCGCCGCACCTTTAAACGGCCGTAGCTCGGGCGCCTTAAGTCCGAGACCTTAGCCCTTTGGATCGTTTACTCCACCGGAGGAGACCTTTCAGACGAGCCAACCCGCGTCTCTCTAACCCTTTCCCCGGCCGAGATACGGACCACCACCGCGGCACCTTTAAACGGCCGTAGCTCGGGCGCCTTAAGTCCGAGACCTTAGCCCTTTGGATCGTTTACTCCACCGGAGGAGACCTTTCAGACGAGCCAACCCGCGTCTCTCTAACCCTAACCCCGGCCGAGATACGGAGTACCACCGCGGCACCTTTAAACGGCCGTAGCTCGGGCGCCTTAAGTCCGAGACCTTAGCCCTTTGGATCGTTTACTCCACCGGAGGAGACCTTTCAGACGAGCCAACCCGCGTCTCTCTAACCCTAACCCCGGCCGAGATACGGAGTACCACCGCGGCACCTTTAAACGGCCGTAGCTCGGGCGCCTTAAGTCCGAGACCTTAGCCCTTTGGATCGTTTACTCCACCGGAGGAGACCTTTCAGACGAGCCAACCCGCGTCTCTCTAACCCTAACCCCGGCCGAGATACGGAGTACCACCGCGGCACCTTTAAACGGCCGTAGCTCGGGCGCCTTAAGTCCGAGACCTTAGCCCTTTGGATCGTTTACTCCACCG
>NW_027395284.1:5792958-5805458 GCF_027580225.2 Misgurnus anguillicaudatus
AAAAGACCCCACCCCCCTCTGCCCACGAAACAATTATTCATCCCCCTAACTCATTATTTTGTCACAACATGGCCTGAGGGCCACGGGCTACCAGGGGCCAAAAGACCCCACCCCCTCTGCCTATTAAACAACTATTCAGCCCCCTAACTCACTATTTTGCAAATTGATGAGCTGATGGACCTGGACCCCTTCCGGAACCAAGACGCATGCGATCAGGGTGTTTCCCTGAGTGTAGTAATATAGGTTTTGGCGGGATAGAGGTTTTGCTGAAAATGTTCCCCAAACCACTATTCTGCCCATTTGCCACTTTATTTGTCTGTGACCATAAAACTATTATTTTGCCCACTTCCAAAACAGAATCCCACCGACTTGAGATGCATTTTACACTGGTCTGCATCCCGCTGGGAGTTCAACGGTCACATTCCCGACTTGAAATTCCTATGTCCGCGACTCCACTATTTTGACGCATGGGATAAATGGCAGGCGGGATATCCGTAACCCAGCTCCGCGAAAAGCCACGTCATCGAAACGACCGATCCTGCACACGTCTATCTTCCCTCTTTTGGGATACGAAGTACGGAGCCGATCCGGCAAAGTCAAAAATTTTCACCAAAAAAACCCAAAGGGGTAACCCTTTGAGTTTTTTTAGGGAAAATTTTTGACTTTTTCCAATCTCCTCCAAACTTAGGATTCTGAATGAGCATGTTGGGGCTTGAACAGGAACATGCGTCTCCAGGTCCTACCACGCCACGGAACCGAGCAATGGGCCGTCATCCTGCAATTTATTCCATTTGGGAAAATAATGGGTTCGCTGACATCGGAATTCTGACCCGGAACCAAGACGCATGCGATCAGGGTGTTTCCCTGAGTGTAGAAATATAAGTTTTATCGGGATAGAGCTTTTGCTGAAAATGTTCCCCAAACCACTATTCTGCCCATTTGCCACTTTATTTGTCTGTGACCATAAAACTATTATTTTGCCCACTTCCAAAACAGAATCCCACCGACTTGAGATGCATTTTACACTGATCTGCATCCCGCTGGGAGTTCAACGGTCACTTTCCCGACTTGAAATTCCAATGTCCGCGACTCCACTATTTTGACGCATGGGATAAATGGCAGGCGGGATATCCGTAACCCAGCTCCGCGAAAAGCCACGTCATCGAAACGACCGATCCTGCACACGTCTATCTTCCCTCTTTTGGGATACGAAGTACGGAGCCGATCCGGCAAAGTCAAAAATTTTCACCAAAAAAACCCAAAGGGGTAACCCTTTGAGTTTTTTTAGGGAAAATTTTTGACTTTTTCCAATCTCCTCCAAACTTAGGATTCTGAATGAGCATGTTGGGGCTTGAACAGGAACATGCGTCTCCAGGTCCTACCACGCCACGGAACCGAGCAATGGGCCGTCATCCTGCAATTTATTCCATTTGGGAAAATAATGGGTTCGCTGACATCGGAATTCTGACCCGGAACCAAGACGCATGCGATCAGGGTGTTTCCCTGAGTGTAGTAATATAAGTTTTATAGGGATAGAGCTTTTGCTGAAAATGTTCCCCAAACCACTATTCTGCCCATTTGCCACTTTATTTGTCTGTGACCATAAAACTATTATTTTGCCCACTTCCAAAACAGAATCCCACCGACTTGAGATGCATTTTACACTGATCTGCATCCCGCTGGGAGTTCAACGGTCACTTTCCCGACTTGAAATTCCAATGTCCGCGACTCCATTATTTTGACGCATGGGATAAATGGCAGGCGGGATATCCGTAACCCAGCTCCGCGAAAAGCCACGTCATCGAAACGACCGATCCTGCACACGTCTATCTTCCCTCTTTTGGGATACGAAGTACGGAGCCGATCCGGCAAAGTCAAAAATTTTCACCAAAAAAACCCAAAGGGGTAACCCTTTGAGTTTTTTTAGGGAAATTTTTTGACTTTTTCCAATCTCCTCCAAACTTAGGATTCTGAATGAGCATGTTGGGGCTTGAACAGGAACATGCGTCTCCAGGTCCTACCACGCCACGGAACCGAGCAATGGGCCGTCATCCTGCAATTTATTCCATTTGGGAAAATAATGGGTTCGCTGACATCGGAATTCTGACCCGGAAACGAGACAGGTGGGATTGGGGGGTCATCCTGGGTGTCATAAAATAAGTTTTATCAGGATAGAGCTTTTGCTGAAAATGTTCCCCAAACCACTATTCTGCCCATTTGCCACTATATTTGTCTGTGACCATAAAACTGTTATTTTGCCCACTTCCAAAACAGAATCCCACCGACTTGAGATGGATTTTACACTGATCTGCATTCCGCTGTGAGTTCAACGGCCACATTCCCGACTTTTTGCCCACGTTTCTGCCCATTAGCACATTAAACTGCCCATCTGCCATTTATGGCTCTGAGGGCCCCTGAGGGCCAAATAACCAGAGGGCCCCAAGCTCTGGGGGCCCCAAGTGCCAAAGTGTTGCAGGCCCACTGGGTGCCCAATTACTTTGTCTGTCATTGAGGAAAACACCTCTTGGCCCCTGGGCATGGCCCCCTTGGGGCCCCAAGTTATGTTTCCCACTGACAGTTTATTTCAACCACTGCCAACTTATGCATTGACCATTTGCCCACTCTTCTGCCCATTAGCCAATTAAACTGCCCATCTGCCATTTATGGTTCTTGAGGGCCCCTGGGGGCCAAATGACACAAAGGGCCCCAGGCTCTGGGGGCCCCAAGTGTTAAATTACTCCAAATCCACTGTGTGCCCCAATTACTTTGTCTGCAATTGAGGAAAACATCTTTTGGCCCCTGGCTTGGCCCCCTTGGGGCCCCAAGTTATGTTGCCCACCGACAGTTTATTTTGCCCACTGCCAACTTATGCATTGACCATTTGCCCACTTTTCTGCCCATCTGCCATTTATGGCTCTGAGGGCCCCTGGGGGCCAAATGACCAAGAGGGCCCTAAGCTCTGGGGGCCCCAAGTGCCAAAGTGTTGCAGGCCCACCGGGTGCCCAAATGCTTTGTCTGTCATTGAGGAAAACAACTTTTGGCCCCTGGGCTTGGCCCCCTTGGGGCCCCAAGTTATGTTGCCCACTGTCAGTATATTTTGCCCACTGCCAATTTATGCATTGGCCATTTGCCCACTATTCTGCCCATTAGCCAATTAAACTGCCCATCTGCCATTTATGGCTCTTGAGGGCCCCTGGGGGCCAAATGACACAAAGGGCCCCAGGCTCTGGGGGCCCCAAGTGTTAAATTACTCCAAATCCACTGGGTGCCCCAATAACTTTGTCTGCAATTGAGGAAAACATCTTTTGGCCCCTGGCTTGGCCCCCTTGGGGCCCCAAGTTATGTTGCCCACCGACAGTTTAATTTGCCCACTGCCAACATATGCATTGACCATTTGCCCACTTTTCTGCCCATCTGCCATTTATGGCTCTGAGGGCCCCTGGGGGCCAAATGACCAAGAGGGCCCTAAGCTCTGGGGGCCCCAAGTGCCAAAGTGTTGCAGGCCCACCGGGTGCCCAATTGCTTTGTCTGTCATTGAGGAAAACGAATTTTGGCCCCTGGGCTTGGCCCCCTTGGGGCCCCAAGTTATGTTGCCCACCGACAGTTTATTTTGCCCACTGCCAACTTATGCATTGACCATTTGCCCACTTTTCTGCCCATCTGCCATTTATGGCTCTGAGGGCCCCTGGGGGCCAAATGACCAAGAGGGCCCTAAGCTCTGGGGGCCCCAAGTGCCAAAGTGTTGCAGGCCCACCGGGTGCCCAATTGCTTTGTCTGTCATTGAGGAAAACGAATTTTGGCCCCTGGGCTTGGCCCCCTTGGGGCCCCAAGTTATGTTGCCCACCGACAGTTTATTTTGCCCACTGCCAACTGATGCATTGACCATTTGCCCACTTTTCTGCCCATCTGCCATTTATGGCTCTGAGGGCCCCTGGGGGCCAAATGACAAAGAGGGCCCTAAGCTCTGGGGGCCCCAAGTGCCAAAGTGTTGCAGGCCCACCGGGTGCCCAATTGCTTTGTCTGTCATTGAGGAAAACAACTTTTGGCCCCTGGGCTTGGCCCCCTTGGGGCCCCAAGTTATGTTGCCCACTGTCAGTTTATTTTGCCCACTGCCAATTTATGCATTGACCATTTGCCCACTATTCTGCCCATTAGCCCATTAAACTGCCCATCTGCCATTTATGGCTCAGAGGGCCCCTGGGGGCCAAATGACACGAAGGGCCCCAGGCTCTGGGGGCCCCAAGTGCCAAATTACTCCAAGCCCACTGGTGCCCCAATTACTTTGTCTGCAATTGAGGAAAACATCTTTTGGCCCCTGGGCTTGGCCCCCTTGGGGCCCCAAGTTATGTTGCCCACCGACAGTTTATTTTGCCCACTGCCAACATATGCATTGACCATTTGCCCACTTTTCTGCCCATCTGCCATTTATGGCTCTGAGGGCCCGTGGGGGCCAAATGACCAAGAGGGCCCTAAGCTCTGGGGGCCCCAAGTGCCAAAGTGTTGCAGGCCCACCGGGTGCCCAATTGCTTTGTCTGTCATTGAGGAAAACAACTTTTGGCCCCTGGGCTTGGCCCCCTTGGGGCCCCAAGTTATGTTGCCCACTGTCAGTATATTTTGCCCACTGCCAATTTATGCATTGGCCATTTGCCCACTATTCTGCCCATTAGCCAATTAAACTGCCCATCTGCCATTTATGGCTCTTGAGGGCCCCTGGGGGCCAAATGACACAAAGGGCCCCAGGCTCTGGGGGCCCCAAGTGTTAAATTACTCCAAATCCACTGGGTGCCCCAATAACTTTGTCTGCAATTGAGGAAAACATCTTTTGGCCCCTGGCTTGGCCCCCTTGGGGCCCCAAGTTATGTTGCCCACCGACAGTTTAATTTGCCCACTGCCAACATATGCATTGACCATTTGCCCACTTTTTTGCCCATCTGCCATTTATGGCTCTGAGGGCCCCTGGGGGCCAAATGACCAAGAGGGCCCTAAGCTCTGGGGGCCCCAAGTGCCAAAGTGTTGCAGGCCCACCGGGTGCCCAATTGCTTTGTCTGTCATTGAGGAAAACGAATTTTGGCCCCTGGGCTTGGCCCCCTTGGGGCCCCAAGTTATGTTGCCCACCGACAGTTTATTTTGCCCACTGCCAACTTATGCATTGACCATTTGCCCACTTTTCTGCCCATCTGCCATTTATGGCTCTGAGGGCCCCTGGGGGCCAAATGACCAAGAGGGCCCTAAGCTCTGGGGGCCCCAAGTGCCAAAGTGTTGCAGGCCCACCGGGTGCCCAATTGGTTTGTCTGTCATTGAGGAAAACGAATTTTGGCCCCTGGGCTTGGCCCCCTTGGGGCCCCAAGTTATGTTGCCCACCGACAGTTTATTTTGCCCACTGCCAACTTATGCATTGACCATTTGCCCACTTTTCTGCCCATCTGCCATTTATGGCTCTAAGGGCCCCTGGGGGCCAAATGACAAAGAGGGCCCTAAGCTCTGGGGGCCCCAAGTGCCAAAGTGTTGCAGGCCCACCGGGTGCCCAATTGCTTTGTCTGTCATTGAGGAAAACAACTTTTGGCCCCTGGGCTTGGCCCCCTTGGGGCCCCAAGTTATGTTGCCCACTGTCAGTTTATTTTGCCCACTGCCAATTTATGCATTGACCATTTGCCCACTATTCTGCCCATTAGCCCATTAAACTGCCCATCTGCCATTTATGGCTCAGAGGGCCCCTGGGGGCCAAATGACACGAAGGGCCCCAGGCTCTGGGGGCCCCAAGTGCCAAATTACTCCAAGCCCACTGGTGCCCCAATTACTTTGTCTGCAATTGAGGAAAACATCTTTTGGCCCCTGGGCTTGGCCCCCTTGGGGCCCCAAGTTATGTTGCCCACCGACAGTTTATTTTGCCCACTGCCAACATATGCATTGACCATTTGCCCACTTTTCTGCCCATCTGCCATTTATGGCTCTGAGGGCCCCTGGGGGCCAAATGACCAAGAGGGCCCTAAGCTCTGGGGGCCCCAAGTGCCAAAGTGTTGCAGGCCCACCGGGTGCCCAATTGCTTTGTCTGTCATTGAGGAAAACAACTTTTGGCCCCTGGGCTTGGCCCCCTTGGGGCCCCAAGTTATGTTGCCCACTGTCAGTATATTTTGCCCACTGCCAATTTATGCATTGGCCATTTGCCCACTATTCTGCCCATTAGCCAATTAAACTGCCCATCTGCCATTTATGGCTCTTGAGGGCCCCTGGGGGCCAAATGACACAAAAGGCCCCAGGCTCTGGGGGCCCCAAGTGTTAAATTACTCCAAATCCACTGTGTGCCCCAATTACTTTGTCTGCAATTGAGGAAAACATCTTTTGGCCCCTGGCTTGACCCCCTTGGGGCCCCAAGTTATGTTGCCCACCGACA
This sequence comes from Misgurnus anguillicaudatus, assembly GCF_027580225.2. Taxonomy (NCBI): domain Eukaryota; kingdom Metazoa; phylum Chordata; class Actinopteri; order Cypriniformes; family Cobitidae; genus Misgurnus; species Misgurnus anguillicaudatus. The sequence continues at coordinate 5,799,350 of NW_027395284.1, forward strand.
GTTTATTTTGCCCACTGCCAACTTATGCATTGACCATTTGCCCACTTTTCTGCCCATCTGCCATTTATGGCTCTGAGGGCCCCTGGGGGCCAAATGACCAAGAGGGCCCTAAGCTCTGGGGGCCCCAAGTGCCAAAGTGTTGCAGGCCCACCGGGTGCCCAATTGCTTTGTCTGTCATTGAGGAAAACGAATTTTGGCCCCTGGGCTTGGCCCCCTTGGGGCCCCAAGTTATGTTGCCCACCGACAGTTTATTTTGCCCACTGCCAACTTATGCATTGACCATTTGCCCACTTTTCTGCCCATCTGCCATTTATGGCTCTGAGGGCCCCTGGGGGCCAAATGACCAAGAGGGCCCTAAGCTCTGGGGGCCCCAAGTGCCAAAGTGTTGCAGGCCCACCGGGTGCCCAATTGCTTTGTCTGTCATTGAGGAAAACGAATTTTGGCCCCTGGGCTTGGCCCCCTTGGGGCCCCAAGTTATGTTGCCCACCGACAGTTTATTTTGCCCACTGCCAACTTATGCATTGACCATTTGCCCACTTTTCTGCCCATCTGCCATTTATGGCTCTGAGGGCCCCTGGGGGCCAAATGACCAAGAGGGCCCTAAGCTCTGGGGGCCCCAAGTGCCAAAGTGTTGCAGGCCCACCGGGTGCCCAATTGCTTTGTCTGTCATTGAGGAAAACAACTTTTGGCCCCTGGGCTTGGCCCCCTTGGGGCCCCAAGATATGTTGCTCACTGTCAGTTTATTTTGCCCACTGCCAATTTATGCATTGGCCATTTGCCCACTATTCTGCCCATTAGCCCATTAAACTGCCCATCTGCCATTTATGGCTCTTGAGGGCCCCTGGGGGCCAAATGACACGAAGGGCCCCAGGTTCTGGGGGCCCCAAGTGCCAAATTACTCCAAACCCACTGGGGGCCCCAATTACCTTGTCTGCAATTGAGGAAAACATCTTTTGGCCCCTGGGCTTGGCCCCCTTGGGGCCCCAAGTTATGTTGCCCACCGACAGTTTATTTTGCCCACTGCCAACTTATGCATTGACCATTTGCCCACTTTTCTGCCCATCTGCCATTTATGGCTCTGAGGGCCCCTGGGGGCCAAATGACCAAGAGGGCCCTAAGCTCTGGGGGCCCCAAGTGCCAAAGTGTTGCAGGCCCACCGGGTGCCCAATTGCTTTGTCTGTCATTGAGGAAAACAACTTTTGGCCCCTGGGCTTGGCCCCCTTGGGGCCCCAAGATATGTTGCTCACTGTCAGTTTATTTTGCCCACTGCCAATTTATGCATTGGCCATTTGCCCACTATTCTGCCCATTAGCCCATTAAACTGCCCATCTGCCATTTATGGCTCTTGAGGGCCCCTGGGGGCCAAATGACATGAAGGGCCCCAGGCTCTGGGGGCCCCAAGTGCCAAATTACTCCAAACCCACTGTGTGCCCCAATTACTTTGTCTGCAATTGAGGAAAACATCTTTTGGCCCCTGGGCTTGGCCCCCTTGGGGCCCCAAGTTATGTTGTCCACTGACAGTTTATTTTACCCACTTGCAATTTATAACCACTATTCTGGCAAATGGCGATATATTAATAGTTGTTACATAATTATTATGCAAAGGCCAAAGGTCAAAGTCAGCTCACATGGATGCAAGGCCTACAACAGATGGTGTAAAAGACAAAAGTGAGACTGCAAACACACATGCTTCAACATCTGAGAGTGTTACATTTGAATGAAACCTGCAAAACTCACAAGCACATAGATACAATGCAAAGGCCAAAGGTCAAAGTCAGCTCACATGGATGCAAGGCCTACAACAGATGGTGTAAAAGACAAAAGTGAGACTGCAAAGACACATGCTTCAACATCTGAGAGTGTTAAATGTGAATGAAACCTCCAAAACACACAAGCACATAGTTACAATGCAAAGGCCAAAGGTCAAAGTCAGCTCACATGGATGCAAGGCCTACAACACATGGTGTAAAAGACAAAAGTGAGACTGCAAACACACATGCTTCAACATCTGAGAGTGTTACATTTGAATGAAACCTGCAAAACTCACAAGCACATAGATACAATGCAAAGGCCAAAGGTCAAAGTCAGCTCACATGGATGCAAGGCCTACAACAGATGGTGTAAAAGACAAGAGTGAGACTGCAAACACACATGCTTCAACATCTGAGAGTGTTAAATGTGAATGAAACCTGCAAAACTCACAAGCACATAGATACAATGCAAAGGCCAAAGGTCAAAGTCAGCTCACATGGATGCAAGGCCTACAACAGATGGTGTAAAAGACAAAAGTGAGACTGCAAACACACATGCTTCAACATCTGAGAGTGTTACATTTGAATGAAACCTGCAAAACTCACAAGCACATAGATACAATGCAAAGGCCAAAGGTCAAAGTCAGCTCACATGGATGCAAGGCCTACAACAGATGGTGTAAAAGACAAAAGTGAGACTGCAAAGACACATGCTTCAACATCTGAGAGTGTTAAATGTGAATGAAACCTGCAAAACTCACAAGCACATAGTTACAATGCAAAGGCCAAAGGTCAAAGTCAGCTCACATGGATGCAAGGCCTACAACACATGGTGTAAAAGACAAAAGTGAGACTGCAAACACACATGCTTCAACATCTGAGAGTGTTACATTTAAATGAAACCTGCAAAACTCACAAGCACATAGATACAATGCAAAGGCCAAAGGTCAAAGTCAGCTCACATGGATGCAAGGCCTACAACAGATGGTGTAAAAGACAAGAGTGAGACTGCAAAGACACATGCTTCAACATCTGAGAGTGTTAAATGTGAATGAAACCTCCAAAACTCACAAGCACATAGATACAATGCAAAGGCCAAAGGTCAAAGTCAGCTCACATGGATGCAAGGCCTACAACAGATGGTGTAAAAGACAAAAGTGAGACTGCAAACACACATGCTTCAACATCTGAGAGTGTTACATTTGAATGAAACCTGCAAAACTCACAAGCACATAGATACAATGCAAAGGCCAAAGGTCAAAGTCAGCTCACATGGATGCAAGGCCTACAACAGATGGTGTAAAAGACAAAAGTGAGACTGCAAACACACATGCTTTAACATCTGAGAGTGTTAAATGTGAATGAAACCTGCAAAACTCACAAGCACATAGTTACAATGCAAAGGCCAAAGGTCAAAGTCAGCTCACATGGATGCAAGGCCTACAACACATGGTGTAAAAGACAAAAGTGAGACTGCAAACACACATGCTTCAACATCTGAGAGTGTTACATTTAAATGAAACCTGCAAAACTCACAAGCACATAGATACAATGCAAAGGCCAAAGGTCAAAGTCAGCTCACATGGATGCAAGGCCTACAACAGATGGTGTAAAAGACAAGAGTGAGACTGCAAAGACACATGCTTCAACATCTGAGAGGGTTAAATGTGAATGAAACCTCCAAAACTCACAAGCACAGATACAATGCAAAGGCCAAAGGTCAAAGTCAGCTCACATGGATGCAAGGCCTACAACAGATGGTGTAAAAGACAAGAGTGAGACTGCAAACACACATGCTTCAACATCTGAGAGTGTTAAATGTGAATGAAACCTGCAAAACTCACAAGCACATAGATACAATGCAAAGGCCAAAGGTCAAAGTCAGCTCACATGGATGCAAGGCCTACAACAGATGGTGTAAAAGACAAGAGTGAGACTGCAAACACACATGCTTCAACATCTGAGAGTGTTACATTTGAATGAAACCTGCAAAACTCACAAGCACATAGATACAATGCAAAGGCCAAAGGTCAAAGTCAGCTCACATGGATGCAAGGCCTACAACAGATGGTGTAAAAGACAAGAGTGAGACTGCAAACACATGCTTCAACATCTGAGACTCTTAAATGTGAATGAAACCTCCAAAACACACAAGCACATAGTTACAATGCAAAGGCCAAAGGTCAAAGTCAGCTCACATGGATGCAAGGCCTACAACAGATGGTGTAAAAGACAAGAGTGAGACTGCAAACACATGCTTCAACATCTGAGACTCTTAAATGTGAAGGTTAGGGTTACGTCTCTAGGAAGTTCCTTGGCCGAGTTGACGTTTGCCACTTTAGGAAATTTGTGAAAAACGCTTGTATTCAGAGCTCATTTTCTCGGCCGAGGAAGGTCGGAGAGACATACGTTTGGATTTGTTGGAAAGGCCCGAACCAGACCTTTCCAACAACTCTAAGGTCAAGGACGTGGCCCTCTCGGGTGCGGAGCTACGGGTTCTTGAAAATGGGTGAAAAAGGCTTGGACTTAGTGTTTTTTTTTTGTGTGTGAAACAGGCGAAATAGACTAAAGTTTAGGGCTCTTTTGCTTGGCCTAGGAAGGTCGTAGAGACTTACCTTTGGATTCGTTGGAAAGGCCCGAACCAGACCTTTCCAACAAGCCCAAGGTCAAGGACGTGGCCCTCTTGGGGGCGGAGCAACGGGCATTTTAATATATAAGTTCATTTCTTATATCTCAGGAAGGGGAGGTCCTAGAGACATGGGGGTGGGGGCGTTTTAAAGGGGACAGAGAGAGCTTTCAAACGACACCAACCCCACGTCTCTACGACCTTCTTTGGCCGAGTTGGTGTTTTCCGAGTTGGACGTGGACTTAAAACTAGGGTTAGGGCTAGGTTTGGCAACTCGGCTCGGGTGAACCCCGCACCGATGCAATTTTGACACGTGGACGGTGGCGTGCCACGTTACGGGAGCCGGGAGTTTCGGAGTCGAGCGTCCTTTCTCGCCCCGCGCGGGAGATCGCCCGACTCCGATTTATCGCAGTATGCCTTCGCGGTCTTTGCCAATCTTTTCGGCCATAGCGGCGCCTAAACAAGGTCGCAGGATAACGCCGTCGCATGGGGCGCATCAGGGACCATTGACGATAAACATACTAAAAAATCGTAACGATTGGAGCGCGTCAGCGTAACCGCTATGGAAAAGAATGGCCGTAAATTGAACGCGACCTTTTTCCAGGAAGGTTCCGCAGGCCCCAAATCGCACGACTCGGCACGTCCCGGGTCACCGGGCGACATATTGACACCGGGTGCCGAAAAGGGAATCTTGCGACATTTTAGGCAAAAAACCTCTTCAAAGCTGTCTTGTGCTCTTACGCGCCTAGACCCTTTCGACGAGGCTCCGAAACGGAACGACATGCGGTTCCGAATCACGCGGGACTGCGGAACGTCGCGCACCGACAGCGCCTCGCCAGCCGTGCATCATACTGAAAGTTCAGGCCAATCGGACTTTTCCTCATCGCGTCGGTTACGCCGCTATTCTGCCCGATCGCAATTTAGTCCATGCAACCAATCGCAATAAACACACCCCAAACTATGTCCGTCGCATGCCGGGACAGAGGCGGTACTCATACGTCGAGCTCGGCCTGACAGAACCCCCCTGAGCCGCACGGGGCACCGCCCACGCGCAATCGGAATAAAATGCCATTGAAATGAATTGAGTGCCATTGGAGTAGGCCACAAAAAAGATGAACGGGCATAAACTGAACACGGGCATTTCCCCGCAAGGCCTTAGAAAGTCCCCAGGACCCCAAAAATGAACACCGTCAGGCCCCCGGGTCCCCCGATTCATACCCCTGAAGCACAAATGCGTGCATCGCAAGGCTGGTTTCAGAAACCTCCCCAAAAAACTCCTCATTTTTGCCATGCATGGACTCTGCCAAAATTGCATTTTCACCAAAAATCTGATTTCTATGTTAAATTGCAATTGATTTTAGAGCTTAACCGTTTCGGGTGCCGCACCGCAGGCCGGTGACGTGCCGGCTCCTGCGATTTCGTACAAGTACCACCAAGCGGACCCGTACGGGAGCTGTCCCATTCCCCCATTAAACAATGCATTTTTCAAAATGAGTAGGCCACAAAAAGGACAAAAGGATAAATTGGAAGTGGACTTAAAACTAGGGTTAGGGCTAGGGTTGGCAACTCGGCTCGGGTGAACCCCGCACCGATGCAATTTTGACACGTGGACGGTTGGCGTGCCACGTTACGGGAGCCGGGAGTTTCGGAGTCGAGCGTCCTTTCTCGCCCCGCGCGGGAGATCGCCCGACTCCGATTTATCGCAGTATGCCTTCGCGGTCTTTGCCAATCT
>NW_027395284.1:5812958-5820458 GCF_027580225.2 Misgurnus anguillicaudatus
CCTGCTGGACGGGGCCCGGCCCGGGACTCGGCCGGGACGACGCACCTTCGTCGGTAAGAGTGAGAGGGTCCGTGACCCTGGAAGTGCGCGAGCCACCCGACTTGGGATCCATAATCGTCGGCGGCCCTGTCCCGCCCAAGACGAAGCGCCTTCGTCGGCCTGACATGTAGGGTCGTCGACCCTGGAAGTGCGCGAGTCACCCGACTCGACTTTAGCTGAGGCCGGGGAGGCCGGCCCGTCCCCGTCCGTGCCCGGGGACGATGCACCTTTGTCGGTGCGACTGAGAGGGTCGTCGACCCTGGAAGTGCGCGAGTCACCCGACTCGACTTTTTCACTGAGGCCGGGGAGGCCGGCCCGTCCCCGTCCGTGCCCGGGGACGATGCACCTTTGTCGGTGCGACTGAGAGGGTCGTCGACCCTGGAAGTGCGCGAGTCACCCGACTCGACTTTTTCACTGAGGCCGGGGAGGCCGGCCCGTCCCCGTCCGTGCCCGGGGACGATGCACCTTTGTCGGTGCGACTGAGAGGGTCGAGGACCCTGGAAGTGCACGAGCCACCCAACTCGACTTCCATAGCGGTCGGCGGCCCTGTCCCGCCCAGACACGAAGCACCTTTGTCGGTGCGACTGAGAGGGTCTTGGACCCTGGAAGTGCGCGAGCCACCCAACTCGACTTCCATAGCGGTCGGCGGCCCTGTCCCGCCCAGACACGAAGCACCTTTGTCGGTGCGACTGAGAGGGTCTTGGACCCTGGAAGTGCGCGAGCCACCCAACTCGACTTCCATAGCGATCGGCGGCCCTGTCCCGCCCAGACACGAAGCACCTTTGTCGGTGCGACCGAGAGGGTCTTGGACCCTGGAAGTGCACGAGCAACCCAACTCGACTTCCATAAGGGCCGGGGAGGCCGGCCCGTCCCCGTCCGGGGACGAAGCACCTTTGTCGGTGCGACTGAGAGGGTCTTGGACCCTGGAAGTAAACGAGCCGCCACACTCGACTTCCATAGAGGAAGGCGGCCCTGTCCCGCCCCAGACGATGCACCTTCGTCTGTCACACTGAGAGGGTCTTGGACCCTGGAAGCCGCCCCACTCGACTTCCATAGAGGTCGGCGGCCCTGTCCCGCCCCAGACGATGCACCTTCGTCTGTCACACGGAGAGGGTCTCGGACCCTGGAAGCCGCTCCACTCGACTTCCACGCTCGCTCGCTCCTTCGTCCGTGCCCCACGAGAATCAGGGACGCCCCGGGGCCGGCCGCTCGCCCGACCGACTTCCGGGACTCCCGGGACCGCCCGTGAGGCCTTCCGACGTCGCCCGAGACGAAGCGCGCGGGTCGGTGCGCCCGAGAGGGCAGGAGGCACCGGGGCCGGCCGCTCGCCCGACCGGCTTCCGGGTCTCCGAGACCGCTCGGGTGACCTATCCTCGCGCCCGCCCGACCGACGGCCGGGGGCCCTCCGCGACCGGGGGTTTCCGTTTTACGGCCGACGCCGAGATCCTTCGACGGTTCCGACTCGTTTTGTTACGCTTTTGTCGGTTCGCGCCCGCGTTTGAGAGTATGCGTGCGGGGCCGAACCTCTGAGGCCGTGGCCTCGATCCAGGGCGGATCTTTTCTCACGTTTTATAAGGCCGTAGCCTAGATCCAGAGACTTTAGGATCTTTTAGCGGCTCGTGAGCCGTAGCGTTGATCCAGGGCGGATCTTTTAACAGGTTTTTAAGCCATAGCTTTGATCCAGGGCGGATCTTTTCACGTCCGTAGCCTACAGATCCAGGGACTTTTGGATCTTATTGCCGTTTTTAGGCCGTAGCCTTGATCCAGGGCGGATCTTTTGGTGGTTTTTAAGCCGTAGCATTGATCCAGGGCGGATCTTTTTGCGGCCGTAGCCGAGTTCCCATCACCCAAGAAAGCTTTTCTTTTTAGGCCGTAGCCTGGATCCAGGACGGATCTTTCCGCCTAGGCGGCACGCGGATATGGGTTTCCCATCTTTCGGGTACGAGAGCTCTTTGCGAGCTTTTGGCCGCTCCGCGACCGACGCGTTCGCCCCGGGCGCTGCCTCGCCTCAGACGCCCTTCGACCGTTCCAACCGTTCCAGTTCTTTTAACGGTTCTTTCGTTCGTCGCACACCGAGGCTGGGCGAGACGTTTCGGGAATCTCTCTGTCTCTGTCTCCCCTTGGGACGGCCATGGAAGTGGCGAGGAGCTCGTCCCTATAAACCGGATGGCACCTGTTCACACTACCGGCCCTTTTGAGACGGGGCCCTGCCCGTGGCGGGCCCGGGAGGAGGCGCCCGCGTCGGTACGCGCGACGAGGTCCGACACCCTGGAAGTGCGCGAGTCACCCGACTTTAGCTCCATATTTTTCGCCGCACACCTCATGCCCAGGATGAGGCGCCCTCGTCGGTACGCGCGACGAGGTCCGACACCCTGGAAGTGCGCGAGTCACCCGACTTTAGCTCCATGTTTTCCGACGCACACCTCGCGTCCGCTCACGAGACCTCGTTTCGGCCTAGGGGTGTGCCACGTACCGCCCTCGCGTCCGCTTACGAGCGTCTTCTCGGGCTCGGCGGTGGGTCGAAGACCCTGGAAGTGTAGGACTTCCAGGACGCACGGGCGGCCGCGCACCGTCCCGAGCGCCCGCTTCCGAGTCACCCCTTCGGGCTAGGCAGGCTGGGTCGAGGGCCCTGGAGGTCCCCGACTTCCAGGAGGGAGGGCGGCCCTGTCCCGACCCGGCGTCCGCTCCCGAGTCACCCATTCGGGCAAGGTAGGCTTGGTCGGGTACCCTGGAGGTCCCCGACTTCCAGGAGGGAGGGCGGCCCTGTCCCCACCCGGTGTCCGCTCCCGAGTCACCCATTCGGGCTAGATAGGCTTGGTCGGGTACCCTGGAGGTCCCCGACTTCCAGGAGGGAGGGCGGCCCTGTCCCCACCCGGCGTCCGCTCCCGAGTCACCCATTCGGGCTAGGTAGGCTTGGTCGAGGGCCCTGGAGGTCCCCGACTTCCAGGAGGGAGGGCGGCCCTGTCCCCACCCGGTGTCCGCTCCCGAGTCACCCATTCGGGCTAGGTAGGCTTGGTCGAGGGCCCTGGAGGTCCCCGACTTCCAGGAGGGAGGGCGGCCCTGTCCCCACCCGGTGTCCGCTCCCGAGTCACCCATTCGGGCTAGGTAGGCTTGGTCGAGGGCCCTGGAGGTCCCCGACTTCCAGGAGGGAGGGCGGCCCTGTCCCGCCCGCCTCGGAGGCCTCCCCTCGGGCAGGGGAGGCAGGGTCGGGGGCCCTGGAGGTCCCCGACTTCCAGGAGGGAGGGCGGCCCTGTCCCGACCCGGTGTCCGCTCCTGAGTCACCCCTTCGGGCTAAGCAGGCTGGGTCGAGGGCCCTGGAGGTTAGGGTTAGGACGATGCACCTTTGTCGGTGCGACTGAGAGGGTCGAGGACCCTGGAAGTGCGCGAGCCACCCGACTCGACTTTTTCACTGAGGCCGGCCCGTCCCCGTCCGTGCCCGGGGACGATGCACCTTTGTCGGTGCGACTGAGAGGGTCGAGGACCCTGGAAGTGCGCGAGCCACCCGACTCGACTTTTTCACTGAGGCCGGCCCGTCCCCGTCCGTGCCCGGGGACGATGCACCTTTGTCGGTGCGACTGAGAGGGTCGTCGACCCTGGAAGTGCGCGAGTCACCCGACTCGACTTTTTCACTGAGGCCGGGGAGGCCGGCCCGTCCCCGTCCGTGCCCGGGGACGATGCACCTTTGTCGGTGCGACTGAGAGGGTCGAGGACCCTGGAAGTGCGCGAGCCACCCGACTCGACTTCCATAGCGGTCGGCGGCCCTGTCCCGCCCAGAGACGAAGCACCTTTGTCGGTGCGACTGAGAGGGTCTTGGACCCTGGAAGTGCGCGAGCCACCCGACTCGACTTCCATAGCGGTCGGCGGCCCTGTCCCGCCCAGACACGAAGCACCTTTGTCGGTGCGACCGAGAGGGTCTTGGACCCTGGAAGTGCGCGAGCCACCCGACTCGACTTTTTCACTGAGGCCGGCCCGTCCCCGTCCGTGCCCGGGGACGATGCACCTTTGTCGGTGCGACTGAGAGGGTCGAGGACCCTGGAAGTGCGCGAGCCACCCGACTCGACTTCCATAGCGGTCGGCGGCCCTGTCCCGCCCAGAGACGAAGCACCTTTGTCGGTGCGACTGAGAGGGTCTTGGACCCTGGAAGTGCGCGAGCCACCCGACTCGACTTCCATAGCGGTCGGCGGCCCTGTCCCGCCCAGACACGAAGCACCTTTGTCGGTGCGACCGAGAGGGTCTTGGACCCTGGAAGTGCGCGAGCCACCCGACTCGACTTTTTCACTGAGGCCGGCCCGTCCCCGTCCGTGCCCGGGGACGATGCACCTTTGTCGGTGCGACTGAGAGGGTCGAGGACCCTGGAAGTGCGCGAGCCACCCGACTCGACTTCCATAGCGGTCGGCGGCCCTGTCCCGCCCAGAGACGAAGCACCTTTGTCGGTGCGACTGAGAGGGTCTTGGACCCTGGAAGTGCGCGAGCCACCCGACTCGACTTCCATAGCGGTCGGCGGCCCTGTCCCGCCCAGACACGAAGCACCTTTGTCGGTGCGACCGAGAGGGTCTTGGACCCTGGAAGTGCGCGAGCCACCCGACTCGACTTTTTCACTGAGGCCGGCCCGTCCCCGTCCGTGCCCGGGGACGATGCACCTTTGTCGGTGCGACTGAGAGGGTCGAGGACCCTGGAAGTGCGCGAGCCACCCGACTCGACTTCCATAGCGGTCGGCGGCCCTGTCCCGCCCAGAGACGAAGCACCTTTGTCGGTGCGACTGAGAGGGTCTTGGACCCTGGAAGTGCGCGAGCCACCCGACTCGACTTCCATAGCGGTCGGCGGCCCTGTCCCGCCCAGACACGATGCACCTTTGTCGGTGCGACTGAGAGGGTCTTGGACCCTGGAAGTGCGCGAGCCACCCGACTCGACTTTTTCACTGAGGCCGGCCCGTCCCCGTCCGTGCCCGGGGACGATGCACCTTTGTCGGTGCGACCGAGAGGGTCGAGGACCCTGGAAGTGCGCGAGCCACCCGACTCGACTTTTTCACTGAGGCCGGCCCGTCCCCGTCCGTGCCCGGGGACGATGCACCTTTGTCGGTGCGACTGAGAGGGTCGAGGACCCTGGAAGTGCACGAGCCACCCGACTCGACTTCCATAGCGGTCGGCGGCCCTGTCCCGCCCAGAGACGAAGCACCTTTGTCGGTGCGACTGAGAGGGTCTTGGACCCTGGAAGTGCGCGAGCCACCCGACTCGACTTTTTCCACTGAGGCCGGGGAGGCCGGCCCGTCCCCGTCCGTGCCCGGGGACGATGCACCTTTGTCGGTGCAGGGGAGGCTGGGTCGTGTGCCCTGGAGGTCCCCGACTTCCAGGAGGGAGGGCGGCCCTGTCCCCACCCGGTGTCCGCTCCTGAGTCACCCATTCGGGCTAGGTAGGCTGGGTCGAGGGCCCTGGAGGTCCCCGACTTCCAGGAGGGAGGGCGGCCCTGTCCCGACCCGGTGTCCGCTCCTGAGTCACCCCTTCGGGCAGGGGAGGCTGGGTCGTGGGCCCTGGAGGTCCCCGACTTCCAGGAGGGAGGGCGGCCCTGTCCCGGCCCGGTGTCCGCTCCTGAGTCACCCCTTCGGGCAGGGGAGGCTGGGTCGAGGGCCCTGGAGGTCCCCGACTTCCAGGAGGGAGGGCGGCCCTGTCCCGCCCGCCTCGGAGGCCTCCCCTCGGGCAGGGGAGGCAGGGTCGGGGGCCCTGGAGGTCCCCGACTTCCAGGAGGGAGGGCGGCCCTGTCCCGGCCCGGTGTCCGCTCCTGAGTCACCCCTTCGGGCAGGGGAGGCAGGGTCGGGCGCCCTGGAGGTCCGGACCTCCAGGGGGAGGGAGCCCGACCCCGTGCCCGGGGAGGGTGAGCCTAGGTCGGGTAGGCTCGCGCGAGATCGAAGGGCTGGCTCGCCGAGGACGCTCTCCCCTATATACCCGATGGCACCTGTTCGCCCTACCGTCCCTTGCCGTGGGGGACCCCGCCGGGTCCGCGGCCGGGAGGGTGCGCCTCGGTCGGCCCGGGCGAGAGGGTCGGGGGGCCTGGAGGTGCGCGGGCCGCCCGGATTTCACCCAGGGGGGGTCTGCGACCGCGGCATGCCCGCCTCGGAGGCCTCCCCTCGGCCCGGACGAGAGGGTCGGGGGGCCCGGAGGTGCGCGGGCCGCCCGGATTTCACCCAGGGGGGTCGGCGGCCGCGGCCTGCCCGCCTCGGAGGCCTCCCCTCGGCCTGGGTCGGCGGGGTCGGGGTCCCCGGAGGTCGACCGGTCGCCCGGGTGCCCCCGGGGGCCTGCGTTAGCCGGCGAGGCCGTACGACGCACCGTTTCCGAGATATCGGCCAATGAACTGCCGGGCGCCGTATCTCCGGCCCCCGGGGTCGCACGGACTCGCGGCCGGGCTCGTTGGAAAGGTCTCGTCCGGGGCTTTCCGGCGACGCCGGCCGCGAGTCCGTGCGACCCCGGGGGCCGGAGATACTTCCGGTCGAAAATCCGAATTTCGTTACCGCGCCGCGCCGGCGCCTCGGGCCCGGGGCCTTCGACCTTCGGGTCGGTCGGTCCGCCGGAGGGGGCCTGTCGAACGAGCCCACCCGCGAGTCTCTGGCACCTTCCGCGGCGGAGATACGGGGGGCCGCCCGCGGACTTTCCCCCGGCCGTAGCTCCGGCGCCTCGGGTCCGAGACCTTAGCCCTTCGGGTCGTTCGCTCTACCCGAGGGGACCTTTCGAACGAGCCCGCCCTCGACCCGCTGACCCTTTCCGCGGCCGAGATACGGCGGTTCGAAAAAAAAAAAACGCTCGTCCGGAGCTCGGGCGCCCCTAGCGTCCGCTGCGTTCGTCGGCCGGAGGCGCGGCCGGTCTCGTTCGAAAGGTCTCGTCCGGGGCTTTCCGACGACGCCGGCCGCGAGTCCGTGCGACCCCGGGGGCCGGAGATACTTCCGGTCGAAGTTCGGAAAACTTCCTACGGCCGTATCTCGGGCGCCTCGGGGCCGAGACCTTAGCCCTTCGGGTCGGTGGCTCTACCGGAGGAGACCTTTCGAACGAGCCCACCCGCGGGTCTCTAGCCCCTTCCGCGGGGGGGATAGGCCGGTCCGTCTCCGGATTTTCCCACGGCCGTAGCTCTGGCGCCTTAGGTCCGAGACCTTAGCCCTTTGGGTCGGTGGCTCCGCGGGGGGAGACCTTTCGAACGAGCCCACCCGCGAGTCTCTAGCCCCTTCCGCGGCCGAGATACGGACCACCACCGCCGCACCTTTAAAAGGCCGTAGCTCGGGCGCCTTAAGTCCGAGACCTTAGCCCTTTGGATCGTTTACTCCACCGGAGGAGACCTTTCGAACGAGCCCACCCGCGAGTCTCTAGCCCCTTCCGCGGCCGAGATACGGAGTACCACCGCCGCACCTTTAAAAGGCCGTAGCTCGGGCGCCTTAAGTCCGAGACCTTAGCCCTTTGGATCGTTTACTCCACCGGAGGA
>NW_027395284.1:5830458-5840458 GCF_027580225.2 Misgurnus anguillicaudatus
AGGAAAGGTGCGTTTCGCGGGGCCGGGTGGCAGCGGCGGGCCGGGGGCGTCTCCGCCCTCGGTCGCCGAGGCCCTCGCCGGCCGCCGGTGGCGGACCTTCGCGTCTGACGGACCGTCTGGGTCTCCCGAGGAAGGGTTCGGGCGGGCTCCGGAGAGCCCCCCTGGAGGCGAGAGCGCGCGAGTCGGGGAGGAACCGACCGCCCATAACGGTCGACGAGTCGACCGGGCGGGGGCCTGCCCCAGGCGCTGTGCGTTTTCCAGAGACTCAGGGCCATGACCATACTCCGTTGGCTGGGCATCACTCCAGGCGGCGGTCATATCGGCTGAGACGTGGGCGGCCCTGTCCCGCCCGGGGTTTCGTTTAACGGCCGACGCCGGTGTGGTTCGTTTAACGGCCGACGCCGGTGCTTGCCTTCCTTGGATGACGTGCCATTCGTTTTATTCATTCGTCACTACCTCCGTGCGTGCCCGGGACTTTTCGAGGCATTTGTGTCTGACGTACGAGGCCTCTCGCCGGGCTCGAGAGGTCCCGAGATCCGGCCTACCGCAACCTTGGAGAGTCGCGAGGTGCTCTTCCCTATATACCCGATGGCACCTGTTCACCCTACCGTCCCCTGCTGGACGGGGCCCGGCCCGGGACTCGGCCGGGACGACGCACCTTCGTCGGTAAGAGTGAGAGGGTCCGTGACCCTGGAAGTGCGCGAGCCACCCGACTTGGGATCCATAATCGTCGGCGGCCCTGTCCCGCCCAAGACGAAGCGCCTTCGTCGGCCTGACATGTAGGGTCGTCGACCCTGGAAGTGCGCGAGTCACCCGACTCGACTTTAGCTGAGGCCGGGGAGGCCGGCCCGTCCCCGTCCGTGCCCGGGGACGATGCACCTTTGTCGGTGCGACTGAGAGGGTCGTCGACCCTGGAAGTGCGCGAGTCACCCGACTCGACTTTTTCACTGAGGCCGGGGAGGCCGGCCCGTCCCCGTCCGTGCCCGGGGACGATGCACCTTTGTCGGTGCGACTGAGAGGGTCGTCGACCCTGGAAGTGCGCGAGTCACCCGACTCGACTTTTTCACTGAGGCCGGGGAGGCCGGCCCGTCCCCGTCCGTGCCCGGGGACGATGCACCTTTGTCGGTGCGACTGAGAGGGTCGAGGACCCTGGAAGTGCACGAGCCACCCAACTCGACTTCCATAGCGGTCGGCGGCCCTGTCCCGCCCAGACACGAAGCACCTTTGTCGGTGCGACTGAGAGGGTCTTGGACCCTGGAAGTGCGCGAGCCACCCAACTCGACTTCCATAGCGGTCGGCGGCCCTGTCCCGCCCAGACACGAAGCACCTTTGTCGGTGCGACTGAGAGGGTCTTGGACCCTGGAAGTGCGCGAGCCACCCAACTCGACTTCCATAGCGATCGGCGGCCCTGTCCCGCCCAGACACGAAGCACCTTTGTCGGTGCGACCGAGAGGGTCTTGGACCCTGGAAGTGCACGAGCAACCCAACTCGACTTCCATAAGGGCCGGGGAGGCCGGCCCGTCCCCGTCCGGGGACGAAGCACCTTTGTCGGTGCGACTGAGAGGGTCTTGGACCCTGGAAGTAAACGAGCCGCCACACTCGACTTCCATAGAGGAAGGCGGCCCTGTCCCGCCCCAGACGATGCACCTTCGTCTGTCACACTGAGAGGGTCTTGGACCCTGGAAGCCGCCCCACTCGACTTCCATAGAGGTCGGCGGCCCTGTCCCGCCCCAGACGATGCACCTTCGTCTGTCACACGGAGAGGGTCTCGGACCCTGGAAGCCGCTCCACTCGACTTCCACGCTCGCTCGCTCCTTCGTCCGTGCCCCACGAGAATCAGGGACGCCCCGGGGCCGGCCGCTCGCCCGACCGACTTCCGGGACTCCCGGGACCGCCCGTGAGGCCTTCCGACGTCGCCCGAGACGAAGCGCGCGGGTCGGTGCGCCCGAGAGGGCAGGAGGCACCGGGGCCGGCCGCTCGCCCGACCGGCTTCCGGGTCTCCGAGACCGCTCGGGTGACCTATCCTCGCGCCCGCCCGACCGACGGCCGGGGGCCCTCCGCGACCGGGGGTTTCCGTTTTACGGCCGACGCCGAGATCCTTCGACGGTTCCGACTCGTTTTGTTACGCTTTTGTCGGTTCGCGCCCGCGTTTGAGAGTATGCGTGCGGGGCCGAACCTCTGAGGCCGTGGCCTCGATCCAGGGCGGATCTTTTCTCACGTTTTATAAGGCCGTAGCCTAGATCCAGAGACTTTAGGATCTTTTAGCGGCTCGTGAGCCGTAGCGTTGATCCAGGGCGGATCTTTTAACAGGTTTTTAAGCCGTAGCTTTGATCCAGGGCGGATCTTTTCACGTCCGTAGCCTACAGATCCAGGGACTTTTGGATCTTATTGCCGTTTTTAGGCCGTAGCCTTGATCCAGGGCGGATCTTTTGGTGGTTTTTAAGCCGTAGCATTGATCCAGGGCGGATCTTTTTGCGGCCGTAGCCGAGTTCCCATCACCCAAGAAAGCTTTTCTTTTTAGGCCGTAGCCTGGATCCAGGACGGATCTTTCCGCCTAGGCGGCACGCGGATATGGGTTTCCCATCTTTCGGGTACGAGAGCTCTTTGCGAGCTTTTGGCCGCTCCGCGACCGACGCGTTCGCCCCGGGCGCTGCCTCGCCTCAGACGCCCTTCGACCGTTCCAACCGTTCCAGTTCTTTTAACGGTTCTTTCGTTCGTCGCACACCGAGGCTGGGCGAGACGTTTCGGGAATCTCTCTGTCTCTGTCTCCCCTTGGGACGGCCATGGAAGTGGCGAGGAGCTCGTCCCTATAAACCGGATGGCACCTGTTCACACTACCGGCCCTTTTGAGACGGGGCCCTGCCCGTGGCGGGCCCGGGAGGAGGCGCCCGCGTCGGTACGCGCGACGAGGTCCGACACCCTGGAAGTGCGCGAGTCACCCGACTTTAGCTCCATATTTTTCGCCGCACACCTCATGCCCAGGATGAGGCGCCCTCGTCGGTACGCGCGACGAGGTCCGACACCCTGGAAGTGCGCGAGTCACCCGACTTTAGCTCCATGTTTTCCGACGCACACCTCGCGTCCGCTCACGAGACCTCGTTTCGGCCTAGGGGTGTGCCACGTACCGCCCTCGCGTCCGCTTACGAGCGTCTTCTCGGGCTCGGCGGTGGGTCGAAGACCCTGGAAGTGTAGGACTTCCAGGACGCACGGGCGGCCGCGCACCGTCCCGAGCGCCCGCTTCCGAGTCACCCCTTCGGGCTAGGCAGGCTGGGTCGAGGGCCCTGGAGGTCCCCGACTTCCAGGAGGGAGGGCGGCCCTGTCCCGACCCGGCGTCCGCTCCCGAGTCACCCATTCGGGCAAGGTAGGCTTGGTCGGGTACCCTGGAGGTCCCCGACTTCCAGGAGGGAGGGCGGCCCTGTCCCCACCCGGTGTCCGCTCCCGAGTCACCCATTCGGGCTAGATAGGCTTGGTCGGGTACCCTGGAGGTCCCCGACTTCCAGGAGGGAGGGCGGCCCTGTCCCCACCCGGCGTCCGCTCCCGAGTCACCCATTCGGGCTAGGTAGGCTTGGTCGAGGGCCCTGGAGGTCCCCGACTTCCAGGAGGGAGGGCGGCCCTGTCCCCACCCGGTGTCCGCTCCCGAGTCACCCATTCGGGCTAGGTAGGCTTGGTCGAGGGCCCTGGAGGTCCCCGACTTCCAGGAGGGAGGGCGGCCCTGTCCCCACCCGGTGTCCGCTCCCGAGTCACCCATTCGGGCTAGGTAGGCTTGGTCGAGGGCCCTGGAGGTCCCCGACTTCCAGGAGGGAGGGCGGCCCTGTCCCGCCCGCCTCGGAGGCCTCCCCTCGGGCAGGGGAGGCAGGGTCGGGGGCCCTGGAGGTCCCCGACTTCCAGGAGGGAGGGCGGCCCTGTCCCGACCCGGTGTCCGCTCCTGAGTCACCCCTTCGGGCTAAGCAGGCTGGGTCGAGGGCCCTGGAGGTTAGGGTTAGGACGATGCACCTTTGTCGGTGCGACTGAGAGGGTCGAGGACCCTGGAAGTGCGCGAGCCACCCGACTCGACTTTTTCACTGAGGCCGGCCCGTCCCCGTCCGTGCCCGGGGACGATGCACCTTTGTCGGTGCGACTGAGAGGGTCGAGGACCCTGGAAGTGCGCGAGCCACCCGACTCGACTTTTTCACTGAGGCCGGCCCGTCCCCGTCCGTGCCCGGGGACGATGCACCTTTGTCGGTGCGACTGAGAGGGTCGTCGACCCTGGAAGTGCGCGAGTCACCCGACTCGACTTTTTCACTGAGGCCGGGGAGGCCGGCCCGTCCCCGTCCGTGCCCGGGGACGATGCACCTTTGTCGGTGCGACTGAGAGGGTCGAGGACCCTGGAAGTGCGCGAGCCACCCGACTCGACTTCCATAGCGGTCGGCGGCCCTGTCCCGCCCAGAGACGAAGCACCTTTGTCGGTGCGACTGAGAGGGTCTTGGACCCTGGAAGTGCGCGAGCCACCCGACTCGACTTCCATAGCGGTCGGCGGCCCTGTCCCGCCCAGACACGAAGCACCTTTGTCGGTGCGACCGAGAGGGTCTTGGACCCTGGAAGTGCGCGAGCCACCCGACTCGACTTTTTCACTGAGGCCGGCCCGTCCCCGTCCGTGCCCGGGGACGATGCACCTTTGTCGGTGCGACTGAGAGGGTCGAGGACCCTGGAAGTGCGCGAGCCACCCGACTCGACTTCCATAGCGGTCGGCGGCCCTGTCCCGCCCAGAGACGAAGCACCTTTGTCGGTGCGACTGAGAGGGTCTTGGACCCTGGAAGTGCGCGAGCCACCCGACTCGACTTCCATAGCGGTCGGCGGCCCTGTCCCGCCCAGACACGAAGCACCTTTGTCGGTGCGACCGAGAGGGTCTTGGACCCTGGAAGTGCGCGAGCCACCCGACTCGACTTTTTCACTGAGGCCGGCCCGTCCCCGTCCGTGCCCGGGGACGATGCACCTTTGTCGGTGCGACTGAGAGGGTCTTGGACCCTGGAAGTGCGCGAGCCACCCGACTCGACTTCCATAGCGGTCGGCGGCCCTGTCCCGCCCAGAGACGAAGCACCTTTGTCGGTGCGACTGAGAGGGTCTTGGACCCTGGAAGTGCGCGAGCCACCCGACTCGACTTCCATAGCGGTCGGCGGCCCTGTCCCGCCCAGACACGAAGCACCTTTGTCGGTGCGACCGAGAGGGTCTTGGACCCTGGAAGTGCGCGAGCCACCCGACTCGACTTTTTCACTGAGGCCGGCCCGTCCCCGTCCGTGCCCGGGGACGATGCACCTTTGTCGGTGCGACTGAGAGGGTCGAGGACCCTGGAAGTGCGCGAGCCACCCGACTCGACTTCCATAGCGGTCGGCGGCCCTGTCCCGCCCAGAGACGAAGCACCTTTGTCGGTGCGACTGAGAGGGTCTTGGACCCTGGAAGTGCGCGAGCCACCCGACTCGACTTCCATAGCGGTCGGCGGCCCTGTCCCGCCCAGACACGATGCACCTTTGTCGGTGCGACTGAGAGGGTCTTGGACCCTGGAAGTGCGCGAGCCACCCGACTCGACTTTTTCACTGAGGCCGGCCCGTCCCCGTCCGTGCCCGGGGACGATGCACCTTTGTCGGTGCGACCGAGAGGGTCGAGGACCCTGGAAGTGCGCGAGCCACCCGACTCGACTTTTTCACTGAGGCCGGCCCGTCCCCGTCCGTGCCCGGGGACGATGCACCTTTGTCGGTGCGACTGAGAGGGTCGAGGACCCTGGAAGTGCACGAGCCACCCGACTCGACTTCCATAGCGGTCGGCGGCCCTGTCCCGCCCAGAGACGAAGCACCTTTGTCGGTGCGACTGAGAGGGTCTTGGACCCTGGAAGTGCGCGAGCCACCCGACTCGACTTTTTCCACTGAGGCCGGGGAGGCCGGCCCGTCCCCGTCCGTGCCCGGGGACGATGCACCTTTGTCGGTGCAGGGGAGGCTGGGTCGTGTGCCCTGGAGGTCCCCGACTTCCAGGAGGGAGGGCGGCCCTGTCCCCACCCGGTGTCCGCTCCTGAGTCACCCATTCGGGCTAGGTAGGCTGGGTCGAGGGCCCTGGAGGTCCCCGACTTCCAGGAGGGAGGGCGGCCCTGTCCCGACCCGGTGTCCGCTCCTGAGTCACCCCTTCGGGCAGGGGAGGCTGGGTCGTGGGCCCTGGAGGTCCCCGACTTCCAGGAGGGAGGGCGGCCCTGTCCCGGCCCGGTGTCCGCTCCTGAGTCACCCCTTCGGGCAGGGGAGGCTGGGTCGAGGGCCCTGGAGGTCCCCGACTTCCAGGAGGGAGGGCGGCCCTGTCCCGCCCGCCTCGGAGGCCTCCCCTCGGGCAGGGGAGGCAGGGTCGGGGGCCCTGGAGGTCCCCGACTTCCAGGAGGGAGGGCGGCCCTGTCCCGGCCCGGTGTCCGCTCCTGAGTCACCCCTTCGGGCAGGGGAGGCAGGGTCGGGCGCCCTGGAGGTCCGGACCTCCAGGGGGAGGGAGCCCGACCCCGTGCCCGGGGAGGGTGAGCCTAGGTCGGGTAGGCTCGCGCGAGATCGAAGGGCTGGCTCGCCGAGGACGCTCTCCCCTATATACCCGATGGCACCTGTTCGCCCTACCGTCCCTTGCCGTGGGGGACCCCGCCGGGTCCGCGGCCGGGAGGGTGCGCCTCGGTCGGCCCGGGCGAGAGGGTCGGGGGGCCTGGAGGTGCGCGGGCCGCCCGGATTTCACCCAGGGGGGGTCTGCGACCGCGGCATGCCCGCCTCGGAGGCCTCCCCTCGGCCCGGACGAGAGGGTCGGGGGGCCCGGAGGTGCGCGGGCCGCCCGGATTTCACCCAGGGGGGTCGGCGGCCGCGGCCTGCCCGCCTCGGAGGCCTCCCCTCGGCCTGGGTCGGCGGGGTCGGGGTCCCCGGAGGTCGACCGGTCGCCCGGGTGCCCCCGGGGGCCTGCGTTAGCCGGCGAGGCCGTACGACGCACCGTTTCCGAGATATCGGCCAATGAACTGCCGGGCGCCGTATCTCCGGCCCCCGGGGTCGCACGGACTCGCGGCCGGGCTCGTTGGAAAGGTCTCGTCCGGGGCTTTCCGGCGACGCCGGCCGCGAGTCCGTGCGACCCCGGGGGCCGGAGATACTTCCGGTCGAAAATCCGAATTTCGTTACCGCGCCGCGCCGGCGCCTCGGGCCCGGGGCCTTCGACCTTCGGGTCGGTCGGTCCGCCGGAGGGGGCCTGTCGAACGAGCCCACCCGCGAGTCTCTGGCACCTTCCGCGGCGGAGATACGGGGGGCCGCCCGCGGACTTTCCCCCGGCCGTAGCTCCGGCGCCTCGGGTCCGAGACCTTAGCCCTTCGGGTCGTTCGCTCTACCCGAGGGGACCTTTCGAACGAGCCCGCCCTCGACCCGCTGACCCTTTCCGCGGCCGAGATACGGCGGTTCGAAAAAAAAAAAACGCTCGTCCGGAGCTCGGGCGCCCCTAGCGTCCGCTGCGTTCGTCGGCCGGAGGCGCGGCCGGTCTCGTTCGAAAGGTCTCGTCCGGGGCTTTCCGACGACGCCGGCCGCGAGTCCGTGCGACCCCGGGGGCCGGAGATACTTCCGGTCGAAGTTCGGAAAACTTCCTACGGCCGTATCTCGGGCGCCTCGGGGCCGAGACCTTAGCCCTTCGGGTCGGTGGCTCTACCGGAGGAGACCTTTCGAACGAGCCCACCCGCGGGTCTCTAGCCCCTTCCGCGGGGGGGATAGGCCGGTCCGTCTCCGGATTTTCCCACGGCCGTAGCTCTGGCGCCTTAGGTCCGAGACCTTAGCCCTTTGGGTCGGTGGCTCCGCGGGGGGAGACCTTTCGAACGAGCCCACCCGCGAGTCTCTAGCCCCTTCCGCGGCCGAGATACGGACCACCACCGCCGCACCTTTAAAAGGCCGTAGCTCGGGCGCCTTAAGTCCGAGACCTTAGCCCTTTGGATCGTTTACTCCACCGGAGGAGACCTTTCGAACGAGCCCACCCGCGAGTCTCTAGCCCCTTCCGCGGCCGAGATACGGAGTACCACCGCCGCACCTTTAAAAGGCCGTAGCTCGGGCGCCTTAAGTCCGAGACCTTAGCCCTTTGGATCGTTTACTCCACCGGAGGAGACCTTTCGAACGAGCCCACCCGCGAGTATCTAGCCCCTTCCGCGGCCGAGATACGGAGTACCACCGCCGCACCTTTAAAAGGCCGTAGCTCGGGCGCCTTAAGTCCGAGACCTTAGCCCTTTGGATCGTTTCCTCCACCGGAGGAGACCTTTCGAACGAGACCACCCGGGAGTCTCTAGCCCCTTCCCCGGCCGAGATACGGACCACCACCGCCGCACTTTTAAACGGCCGTAGCTCGGGCGCCGTACGTCCGAGACCTTAGCCCTTTGGATCCCTTACTCCACCGGAGGGGACCTTTCAGACGAGCCAACCCGCTTCTCTCTAACCCTAACACCGGCCGAGATACGGACCACCACCGCCGCACCTTTAAACGGCCGTAGCTCGGGCGCCTTAAGTCCGAGACCTTAGCCCTTTGGATCGTTTACTCCACCGGAGGAGACCTTTCAGACGAGCCAACCCGCGTCTCTCTAACCCTTTCCCCGGCCGAGATACGGACCACCACCGCGGCACCTTTAAACGGCCGTAGCTCGGGCGCCTTAAGTCCGAGACCTTAGCCCTTTGGATCGTTTACTCCACCGGAGGAGACCTTTCAGACGAGCCAACCCGCGTCTCTCTAACCCTAACCCCGGCCGAGATACGGAGTACCACCGCGGCACCTTTAAACGGCCGTAGCTCGGGCGCCTTAAGTCCGAGACCTTAGCCCTTTGGATCGTTTACTCCACCGGAGGAGACCTTTCAGACGAGCCAACCCGCGTCTCTCTAACCCTAACCCCGGCCGAGATACGGAGTACCACCGCGGCACCTTTAAACGGCCGTAGCTCGGGCGCCTTAAGTCCGAGACCTTAGCCCTTTGGATCGTTTACTCCACCGGAGGAGACCTTTCAGACGAGCCAACCCGCGTCTCTCTAACCCTAACCCCGGCCGAGATACGGAGTACCACCGCGGCACCTTTAAACGGCCGTAGCTCGGGCGCCTTAAGTCCGAGACCTTAGCCCTTTGGATCGTTTACTCCACCGGAGGAGACCTTTCAGACGAGCCAACCCGCGTCTCTCTAACCCTAACCCCGGCCGAGATACGGAGTACCACCGCGGCACCTTTAAACGGCCGTAGCTCGGGCGCCTTAAGTCCGAGACCTTAGCCCTTTGGATCGTTTACTCCACCGGAGGAGACCTTTCAGACGAGCCAACCCGCGTCTCTCTAACCCTAACCCCGGCCGAGATACGGAGTACCACCGCGGCACCTTTAAACGGCCGTAGCTCGGGCGCCTTAAGTCCGAGACCTTAGCCCTTTGGATCGTTTACTCCACCGGAGGAGACCTTTCAGACGAGCCAACCCGCGTCTCTCTAACCCTAACCCCGGCCGAGATACGGAGCACCACCGCCGCACCTTTAAACGGCCGTAGCTCGGGCGCCATACGTCCGAGACCTTAGCCCTTTGGATCCCTCGCTCCACCGGAGGAGACCTTTCAGACGAGCCAACCCGCGTCTCTCTAACCCTTTCCCCGGCCGAGATACGGACCACCACCGCCGGACCTTTAAACGGCCGTAGCTCGGGCGCCATACGTCCGAGACCTAAGCCCTTTGGATCCCTCGCTCCACCGGAGGAGACCTTTCAGACGAGCCAACCCGCGTCTCTCTAACCCTTTCCCCGGCCGAGATACGGAGCACCACCGCCGCACCTTTAAACGGCCGTAGCTCGGGCGCCATACGTCCGAGACCTTAGCCCTTTGGATCCCTCGCTCCACCGGAGGAGACCTTTCAGACGAGCCAACCCGCGTCTCTCTAACCCTTTCCCCGGCCGAGATACGGACCACCACCGCCGGACCTTTAAACGGCCGTAGCTCGGGCGCCATACGTCCGAGACCTAAGCCCTTTGGATCCCTCGCT
>NW_027395284.1:5845458-5860458 GCF_027580225.2 Misgurnus anguillicaudatus
AGTGTAGAAATATAAGTTTTATCGGGATAGAGCTTTTGCTGAAAATGTTCCCCAAACCACTATTCTGCCCATTTGCCACTTTATTTGTCTGTGACCATAAAACTATTATTTTGCCCACTTCCAAAACAGAATCCCACCGACTTGAGATGCATTTTACACTGATCTGCATCCCGCTGGGAGTTCAACGGTCACTTTCCCGACTTGAAATTCCAATGTCCGCGACTCCACTATTTTGACGCATGGGATAAATGGCAGGCGGGATATCCGTAACCCAGCTCCGCGAAAAGCCACGTCATCGAAACGACCGATCCTGCACACGTCTATCTTCCCTCTTTTGGGATACGAAGTACGGAGCCGATCCGGCAAAGTCAAAAATTTTCACCAAAAAAACCCAAAGGGGTAACCCTTTGAGTTTTTTTAGGGAAAATTTTTGACTTTTTCCAATCTCCTCCAAACTTAGGATTCTGAATGAGCATGTTGGGGCTTGAACAGGAACATGCGTCTCCAGGTCCTACCACGCCACGGAACCGAGCAATGGGCCGTCATCCTGCAATTTATTCCATTTGGGAAAATAATGGGTTCGCTGACATCGGAATTCTGACCCGGAACCAAGACGCATGCGATCAGGGTGTTTCCCTGAGTGTAGTAATATAAGTTTTATAGGGATAGAGCTTTTGCTGAAAATGTTCCCCAAACCACTATTCTGCCCATTTGCCACTTTATTTGTCTGTGACCATAAAACTATTATTTTGCCCACTTCCAAAACAGAATCCCACCGACTTGAGATGCATTTTACACTGATCTGCATCCCGCTGGGAGTTCAACGGTCACTTTCCCGACTTGAAATTCCAATGTCCGCGACTCCATTATTTTGACGCATGGGATAAATGGCAGGCGGGATATCCGTAACCCAGCTCCGCGAAAAGCCACGTCATCGAAACGACCGATCCTGCACACGTCTATCTTCCCTCTTTTGGGATACGAAGTACGGAGCCGATCCGGCAAAGTCAAAAATTTTCACCAAAAAAACCCAAAGGGGTAACCCTTTGAGTTTTTTTAGGGAAATTTTTTGACTTTTTCCAATCTCCTCCAAACTTAGGATTCTGAATGAGCATGTTGGGGCTTGAACAGGAACATGCGTCTCCAGGTCCTACCACGCCACGGAACCGAGCAATGGGCCGTCATCCTGCAATTTATTCCATTTGGGAAAATAATGGGTTCGCTGACATCGGAATTCTGACCCGGAAACGAGACAGGTGGGATTGGGGGGTCATCCTGGGTGTCATAAAATAAGTTTTATCAGGATAGAGCTTTTGCTGAAAATGTTCCCCAAACCACTATTCTGCCCATTTGCCACTATATTTGTCTGTGACCATAAAACTGTTATTTTGCCCACTTCCAAAACAGAATCCCACCGACTTGAGATGGATTTTACACTGATCTGCATTCCGCTGTGAGTTCAACGGCCACATTCCCGACTTTTTGCCCACGTTTCTGCCCATTAGCACATTAAACTGCCCATCTGCCATTTATGGCTCTGAGGGCCCCTGAGGGCCAAATAACCAGAGGGCCCCAAGCTCTGGGGGCCCCAAGTGCCAAAGTGTTGCAGGCCCACTGGGTGCCCAATTACTTTGTCTGTCATTGAGGAAAACACCTCTTGGCCCCTGGGCATGGCCCCCTTGGGGCCCCAAGTTATGTTTCCCACTGACAGTTTATTTCAACCACTGCCAACTTATGCATTGACCATTTGCCCACTCTTCTGCCCATTAGCCAATTAAACTGCCCATCTGCCATTTATGGTTCTTGAGGGCCCCTGGGGGCCAAATGACACAAAGGGCCCCAGGCTCTGGGGGCCCCAAGTGTTAAATTACTCCAAATCCACTGTGTGCCCCAATTACTTTGTCTGCAATTGAGGAAAACATCTTTTGGCCCCTGGCTTGGCCCCCTTGGGGCCCCAAGTTATGTTGCCCACCGACAGTTTATTTTGCCCACTGCCAACTTATGCATTGACCATTTGCCCACTTTTCTGCCCATCTGCCATTTATGGCTCTGAGGGCCCCTGGGGGCCAAATGACCAAGAGGGCCCTAAGCTCTGGGGGCCCCAAGTGCCAAAGTGTTGCAGGCCCACCGGGTGCCCAATTGCTTTGTCTGTCATTGAGGAAAACAACTTTTGGCCCCTGGGCTTGGCCCCCTTGGGGCCCCAAGTTATGTTGCCCACTGTCAGTATATTTTGCCCACTGCCAATTTATGCATTGGCCATTTGCCCACTATTCTGCCCATTAGCCAATTAAACTGCCCATCTGCCATTTATGGCTCTTGAGGGCCCCTGGGGGCCAAATGACACAAAGGGCCCCAGGCTCTGGGGGCCCCAAGTGTTAAATTACTCCAAATCCACTGGGTGCCCCAATAACTTTGTCTGCAATTGAGGAAAACATCTTTTGGCCCCTGGCTTGGCCCCCTTGGGGCCCCAAGTTATGTTGCCCACCGACAGTTTAATTTGCCCACTGCCAACATATGCATTGACCATTTGCCCACTTTTCTGCCCATCTGCCATTTATGGCTCTGAGGGCCCCTGGGGGCCAAATGACCAAGAGGGCCCTAAGCTCTGGGGGCCCCAAGTGCCAAAGTGTTGCAGGCCCACCGGGTGCCCAATTGCTTTGTCTGTCATTGAGGAAAACGAATTTTGGCCCCTGGGCTTGGCCCCCTTGGGGCCCCAAGTTATGTTGCCCACCGACAGTTTATTTTGCCCACTGCCAACTTATGCATTGACCATTTGCCCACTTTTCTGCCCATCTGCCATTTATGGCTCTGAGGGCCCCTGGGGGCCAAATGACCAAGAGGGCCCTAAGCTCTGGGGGCCCCAAGTGCCAAAGTGTTGCAGGCCCACCGGGTGCCCAATTGCTTTGTCTGTCATTGAGGAAAACGAATTTTGGCCCCTGGGCTTGGCCCCCTTGGGGCCCCAAGTTATGTTGCCCACCGACAGTTTATTTTGCCCACTGCCAACTTATGCATTGACCATTTGCCCACTTTTCTGCCCATCTGCCATTTATGGCTCTAAGGGCCCCTGGGGGCCAAATGACAAAGAGGGCCCTAAGCTCTGGGGGCCCCAAGTGCCAAAGTGTTGCAGGCCCACCGGGTGCCCAATTGCTTTGTCTGTCATTGAGGAAAACAACTTTTGGCCCCTGGGCTTGGCCCCCTTGGGGCCCCAAGTTATGTTGCCCACTGTCAGTTTATTTTGCCCACTGCCAATTTATGCATTGACCATTTGCCCACTATTCTGCCCATTAGCCCATTAAACTGCCCATCTGCCATTTATGGCTCAGAGGGCCCCTGGGGGCCAAATGACACGAAGGGCCCCAGGCTCTGGGGGCCCCAAGTGCCAAATTACTCCAAGCCCACTGGTGCCCCAATTACTTTGTCTGCAATTGAGGAAAACATCTTTTGGCCCCTGGGCTTGGCCCCCTTGGGGCCCCAAGTTATGTTGCCCACCGACAGTTTATTTTGCCCACTGCCAACATATGCATTGACCATTTGCCCACTTTTCTGCCCATCTGCCATTTATGGCTCTGAGGGCCCCTGGGGGCCAAATGACCAAGAGGGCCCTAAGCTCTGGGGGCCCCAAGTGCCAAAGTGTTGCAGGCCCACCGGGTGCCCAATTGCTTTGTCTGTCATTGAGGAAAACAACTTTTGGCCCCTGGGCTTGGCCCCCTTGGGGCCCCAAGTTATGTTGCCCACTGTCAGTATATTTTGCCCACTGCCAATTTATGCATTGGCCATTTGCCCACTATTCTGCCCATTAGCCAATTAAACTGCCCATCTGCCATTTATGGCTCTTGAGGGCCCCTGGGGGCCAAATGACACAAAGGGCCCCAGGCTCTGGGGGCCCCAAGTGTTAAATTACTCCAAATCCACTGGGTGCCCCAATAACTTTGTCTGCAATTGAGGAAAACATCTTTTGGCCCCTGGCTTGGCCCCCTTGGGGCCCCAAGTTATGTTGCCCACCGACAGTTTAATTTGCCCACTGCCAACATATGCATTGACCATTTGCCCACTTTTCTGCTCATCTGCCATTTATGGCTCTGAGGGCCCCTGGGGGCCAAATGACCAAGAGGGCCCTAAGCTCTGGGGGCCCCAAGTGCCAAAGTGTTGCAGGCCCACCGGGTGCCCAATTGCTTTGTCTGTCATTGAGGAAAACGAATTTTGGCCCCTGGGCTTGGCCCCCTTGGGGCCCCAAGTTATGTTGCCCACCGACAGTTTATTTTGCCCACTGCCAACTTATGCATTGACCATTTGCCCACTTTTCTGCCCATCTGCCATTTATGGCTCTGAGGGCCCCTGGGGGCCAAATGACCAAGAGGGCCCTAAGCTCTGGGGGCCCCAAGTGCCAAAGTGTTGCAGGCCCACCGGGTGCCCAATTGCTTTGTCTGTCATTGAGGAAAACGAATTTTGGCCCCTGGGCTTGGCCCCCTTGGGGCCCCAAGTTATGTTGCCCACCGACAGTTTATTTTGCCCACTGCCAACTTATGCATTGACCATTTGCCCACTTTTCTGCCCATCTGCCATTTATGGCTCTAAGGGCCCCTGGGGGCCAAATGACAAAGAGGGCCCTAAGCTCTGGGGGCCCCAAGTGCCAAAGTGTTGCAGGCCCACCGGGTGCCCAATTGCTTTGTCTGTCATTGAGGAAAACAACTTTTGGCCCCTGGGCTTGGCCCCCTTGGGGCCCCAAGTTATGTTGCCCACTGTCAGTTTATTTTGCCCACTGCCAATTTATGCATTGACCATTTGCCCACTATTCTGCCCATTAGCCCATTAAACTGCCCATCTGCCATTTATGGCTCAGAGGGCCCCTGGGGGCCAAATGACACGAAGGGCCCCAGGCTCTGGGGGCCCCAAGTGCCAAATTACTCCAAGCCCACTGGTGCCCCAATTACTTTGTCTGCAATTGAGGAAAACATCTTTTGGCCCCTGGGCTTGGCCCCCTTGGGGCCCCAAGTTATGTTGCCCACCGACAGTTTATTTTGCCCACTGCCAACATATGCATTGACCATTTGCCCACTTTTCTGCCCATCTGCCATTTATGGCTCTGAGGGCCCCTGGGGGCCAAATGACCAAGAGGGCCCTAAGCTCTGGGGGCCCCAAGTGCCAAAGTGTTGCAGGCCCACCGGGTGCCCAATTGCTTTGTCTGTCATTGAGGAAAACAACTTTTGGCCCCTGGGCTTGGCCCCCTTGGGGCCCCAAGTTATGTTGCCCACTGTCAGTATATTTTGCCCACTGCCAATTTATGCATTGGCCATTTGCCCACTATTCTGCCCATTAGCCAATTAAACTGCCCATCTGCCATTTATGGCTCTTGAGGGCCCCTGGGGGCCAAATGACACAAAGGGCCCCAGGCTCTGGGGGCCCCAAGTGTTAAATTACTCCAAATCCACTGGGTGCCCCAATAACTTTGTCTGCAATTGAGGAAAACATCTTTTGGCCCCTGGCTTGGCCCCCTTGGGGCCCCAAGTTATGTTGCCCACCGACAGTTTAATTTGCCCACTGCCAACATATGCATTGACCATTTGCCCACTTTTCTGCCCATCTGCCATTTATGGCTCTGAGGGCCCCTGGGGGCCAAATGACCAAGAGGGCCCTAAGCTCTGGGGGCCCCAAGTGCCAAAGTGTTGCAGGCCCACCGGGTGCCCAATTGCTTTGTCTGTCATTGAGGAAAACGAATTTTGGCCCCTGGGCTTGGCCCCCTTGGGGCCCCAAGTTATGTTGCCCACCGACAGTTTATTTTGCCCACTGCCAACTGATGCATTGACCATTTGCCCACTTTTCTGCCCATCTGCCATTTATGGCTCTGAGGGCCCCTGGGGGCCAAATGACCAAGAGGGCCCTAAGCTCTGGGGGCCCCAAGTGCCAAAGTGTTGCAGGCCCACCGGGTGCCCAATTGCTTTGTCTGTCATTGAGGAAAACGAATTTTGGCCCCTGGGCTTGGCCCCCTTGGGGCCCCAAGTTATGTTGCCCACCGACAGTTTATTTTGCCCACTGCCAACTTATGCATTGACCATTTGCCCACTTTTCTGCCCATCTGCCATTTATGGCTCTAAGGGCCCCTGGGGGCCAAATGACAAAGAGGGCCCTAAGCTCTGGGGGCCCCAAGTGCCAAAGTGTTGCAGGCCCACCGGGTGCCCAATTGCTTTGTCTGTCATTGAGGAAAACAACTTTTGGCCCCTGGGCTTGGCCCCCTTGGGGCCCCAAGTTATGTTGCCCACTGTCAGTTTATTTTGCCCACTGCCAATTTATGCATTGACCATTTGCCCACTATTCTGCCCATTAGCCCATTAAACTGCCCATCTGCCATTTATGGCTCAGAGGGCCCCTGGGGGCCAAATGACACGAAGGGCCCCAGGCTCTGGGGGCCCCAAGTGCCAAATTACTCCAAGCCCACTGGTGCCCCAATTACTTTGTCTGCAATTGAGGAAAACATCTTTTGGCCCCTGGGCTTGGCCCCCTTGGGGCCCCAAGTTATGTTGCCCACCGACAGTTTATTTTGCCCACTGCCAACATATGCATTGACCATTTGCCCACTTTTCTGCCCATCTGCCATTTATGGCTCTGAGGGCCCCTGGGGGCCAAATGACCAAGAGGGCCCTAAGCTCTGGGGGCCCCAAGTGCCAAAGTGTTGCAGGCCCACCGGGTGCCCAATTGCTTTGTCTGTCATTGAGGAAAACAACTTTTGGCCCCTGGGCTTGGCCCCCTTGGGGCCCCAAGTTATGTTGCCCACTGTCAGTATATTTTGCCCACTGCCAATTTATGCATTGGCCATTTGCCCACTATTCTGCCCATTAGCCAATTAAACTGCCCATCTGCCAT
The DNA here is from genome assembly GCF_027580225.2 of Misgurnus anguillicaudatus. NCBI lineage: Eukaryota > Metazoa > Chordata > Actinopteri > Cypriniformes > Cobitidae > Misgurnus > Misgurnus anguillicaudatus. The sequence goes on from NW_027395284.1 coordinate 5,852,317, forward strand.
TTATGGCTCTTGAGGGCCCCTGGGGGCCAAATGACACAAAGGGCCCCAGGCTCTGGGGGCCCCAAGTGTTAAATTACTCCAAATCCACTGGGTGCCCCAATAACTTTGTCTGCAATTGAGGAAAACATCTTTTGGCCCCTGGCTTGGCCCCCTTGGGGCCCCAAGTTATGTTGCCCACCGACAGTTTAATTTGCCCACTGCCAACATATGCATTGACCATTTGCCCACTTTTCTGCCCATCTGCCATTTATGGCTCTGAGGGCCCCTGGGGGCCAAATGACCAAGAGGGCCCTAAGCTCTGGGGGCCCCAAGTGCCAAAGTGTTGCAGGCCCACCGGGTGCCCAATTGCTTTGTCTGTCATTGAGGAAAACGAATTTTGGCCCCTGGGCTTGGCCCCCTTGGGGCCCCAAGTTATGTTGCCCACCGACAGTTTATTTTGCCCACTGCCAACTTATGCATTGACCATTTGCCCACTTTTCTGCCCATCTGCCATTTATGGCTCTGAGGGCCCCTGGGGGCCAAATGACCAAGAGGGCCCTAAGCTCTGGGGGCCCCAAGTGCCAAAGTGTTGCAGGCCCACCGGGTGCCCAATTGCTTTGTCTGTCATTAAGGAAAACAACTTTTGGCCCCTGGGCTTGGCCCCCTTGGGGCCCCAAGTTATGTTGCCCACTGTCAGTTTATTTTGCCCACTGCCAATTTATGCATTGACCATTTGCCCACTATTCTGCCCATTAGCCCATTAAACTGCCCATCTGCCATTTATGGCTCAGAGGGCCCCTGGGGGCCAAATGACACGAAGGGCCCCAGGCTCTGGGGGCCCCAAGTGCCAAATTACTCCAAGCCCACTGGTGCCCCAATTACTTTGTCTGCAATTGAGGAAAACATCTTTTGGCCCCTGGGCTTGGCCCCCTTGGGGCCCCAAGTTATGTTGCCCACCGACAGTTTATTTTGCCCACTGCCAACTTATGCATTGACCATTTGCCCACTTTTCTGCCCATCTGCCATTTATGGCTCTGAGGGCCCCTGGGGGCCAAATGACCAAGAGGGCCCTAAGCTCTGGGGGCCCCAAGTGCCAAAGTGTTGCAGGCCCACCGGGTGCCCAATTGCTTTGTCTGTCATTGAGGAAAACAACTTTTGGCCCCTGGGCTTGGCCCCCTTGGGGCCCCAAGTTATGTTGCCCACTGTCAGTTTATTTTGCCCACTGCCAATTTATGCATTGACCATTTGCCCACTATTCTGCCCATTAGCCCATTAAACTGCCCATCTGCCATTTATGGCTCAGAGGGCCCCTGGGGGCCAAATGACACGAAGGGCCCCAGGTTCTGGGGGCCCCAAGTGCCAAATTACTCCAAACCCACTGGGTGCCCCAATTACCTTGTCTGCAATTGAGGAAAACATCTTTTGGCCCCTGGGCTTGGCCCCCTTGGGGGCCCAAGTTATGTTGCCCACCGACAGTTTATTTTGCCCACTGCCAACTTATGCATTGACCATTTGCCCACTTTTCTGCCCATCTGCCATTTATGGCTCTGAGGGCCCCTGGGGGCCAAATGACCAAGAGGGCCCTAAGCTCTGGGGGCCCCAAGTGCCAAAGTGTTGCAGGCCCACCGGGTGCCCAATTGCTTTGTCTGTCATTGAGGAAAACAACTTTTGGCCCCTGGGCTTGGCCCCCTTGGGGCCCCAAGTTATGTTGCCCACTGTCCGTTTATTTTGCCCACTGCCAATTTATGCATTGACCATTTGCCCACTATTCTGCCCATTAGCCCATTAAACTGCCCATCTGCCATTTATGGCTCAGAGGGCCCCTGGGGGCCAAATGACACGAAGGGCCCCAGGCTCTGGGGGCCCCAAGTGCCAAATTACTCCAAGCCCACTGGTGCCCCAATTACTTTGTCTGCAATTGAGGAAAACATCTTTTGGCCCCTGGGCTTGGCCCCCTTGGGGCCCCAAGTTATGTTGCCCACCGACAGTTTATTTTGCCCACTGCCAACATATGCATTGACCATTTGCCCACTTTTCTGCCCATCTGCCATTTATGGCTCTGAGGGCCCCTGGGGGCCAAATGACCAAGAGGGCCCTAAGCTCTGGGGGCCCCAAGTGCCAAAGTGTTGCAGGCCCACCGGGTGCCCAATTGCTTTGTCTGTCATTGAGGAAAACAACTTTTGGCCCCTGGGCTTGGCCCCCTTGGGGCCCCAAGTTATGTTGCCCACTGTCAGTATATTTTGCCCACTGCCAATTTATGCATTGGCCATTTGCCCACTATTCTGCCCATTAGCCAATTAAACTGCCCATCTGCCATTTATGGCTCTTGAGGGCCCCTGGGGGCCAAATGACACAAAGGGCCCCAGGCTCTGGGGGCCCCAAGTGTTAAATTACTCCAAATCCACTGGGTGCCCCAATAACTTTGTCTGCAATTGAGGAAAACATCTTTTGGCCCCTGGCTTGGCCCCCTTGGGGCCCCAATTTATGTTGCCCACTGTCAGTTTACTTTGCCCACTGCCATTTTATGCAGGCCTGCCACTGATGCTGTAAAATACAAAGGTGAGACTGCAAACCCACATGCATTAACATCTGAGAGTGTTAAATGTGAATAAAACCTGCAAAACACACAAGCACATAGGTACAATGCAAAGGCCACAGGTCAAAGTCAGCTCAGATGGATGCAAGGCCTACAACAGATGGTGTAAAAGACAAAAGTGAGACTGCAAACCCACATGCTTTAACATCTGAGCGTGTTAAATGTGAATGGCACATGCAAAAGACACAATTATATACTTACAATGCAAAGGTCAGAGGTCAAAGTCAGCTCACCTGGATGCGAGGCCTACCTCAGACGGTGTATAAGACAAGAGTGAGACTGCAAACCTGCATGCTTTAACATCTGAGAGTGTTAAATGTGAATAAAACCTGCAAAACACACAAGCACATAAGTACAATGCAAAGGCCAAAGGTCAAAGTCAGCTCACATGGATGCAAGGCCTACAACACATGGTGTAAAAGACAAAAGTGAGACTGCAAAGACACATGCTTCAACATCTGAGAGTGTTAAATGTGAATGAAACCTGCAAAACTCCCAAGCACATAGATACAATGCAAAGGCCAAAGGTCAAAGTCAGCTCACATGGATGCAAGGCCTACAACAGATGGTGTAAAAGACAAAAGTGAGACTGCAAACACACATGCTTCAACATCTGAGAGTGTTACATTTGAATGAAACCTGCAAAACTCACAAGCACATAGATACAATGCAAAGGCCAAAGGTCAAAGTCAGCTCACATGGATGCAAGGCCTACACAGATGGTGTAAAAGACAAGAGTGAGACTGCAAAGACACATGCTTCAACATCTGAGAGTGTTAAATGTGAATGAAACCTCCAAAACACACAAGCACATAGTTACAATGCAAAGGCCAAAGGTCAAAGTCAGCTCACATGGATGCAAGGCCTACAACAGATTGTGTAAAAGACAAAAGTGAGACTGCAAAGACACATGCTTCAACATCTGAGAGTGTTAAATGTGAATGAAACCTCCAAAACTCACAAGCACATAGATACAATGCAAAGGCCAAAGGTCAAAGTCAGCTCACATGGATGCAAGGCCTACAACAGATGGTGTAAAAGACAAGAGTGAGACTGCAAACACACATGCTTCAACATCTGAGAGTGTTACCTTTGAATGAAACCTGCAAAACTCACAAGCACATAGATACAATGCAAAGGCCAAAGGTCAAAGTCAGCTCACATGGATGCAAGGCCTACAACAGATGGTGTAAAAGACAAGAGTGAGACTGCAAACACATGCTTCAACATCTGAGACTCTTAAATGTGAAGGTTAGGGTTACGTCTCTAGGAAGTTCCTTGGCCGAGTTGACGTTTGCCACTTTAGGAAATTTGTGAAAAACGCTTGTATTCAGAGCTCATTTTCTCGGCCGAGGAAGGTCGGAGAGACATACGTTTGGATTTGTTGAAAAGGCCCGAACCAGACCTTTCCAACAACTCTAAGGTCAAGGACGTGGCCCTCTCGGGGGCGGAGCTACGGGTTCTTGAAAATGGGTGAAAAAGGCTTGGACTTAGTGTTTTTTTTGTGTGTGAAACAGGCGAAATAGACTAAAGTTTAGGGCTCTTTTGCTTGGCCTAGGAAGGTCGTAGAGACTTACCTTTGGATTCGTTGGAAAGGCCCGAACCAGACCTTTCCAACAAGCCCAGGGTCAAGGACGTGGCCCTCTCGGGGGCGGAGCAACGGGCATTTGAATATATAAGTTCATTTCTTATATCTCAGGAAGGGGAGGTCCTAGAGACATGGGGGTGGGGGCGTTTTAAAGGGGGCAGAGAGAGCTTTCAAACGACACCAACCCCACGTCTCTACGACGTTCTTTGGCCGAGTTGCTGTTTACCACTTTAGAAAATGTGTGAAAAACGCTTATATTCTGAGCTCATTTTCTCGACCAAGGAAGGTCGGTGAGACTTACGTTTGGATTCGTTGGAAAGGCCCTAACCAGACCTTTCCAACGACTCCAAGGTCTAGGACGTGGGCCTCTCGGGGGCGGAGCTACGGGCATTGAAAATAGTGAAAAAGTAAACTATTCGGGGCTTTATATCTTGGCCCACCAAGATCGGAGAGACTTACACTTGGGTTCGTTGGAAAGCCCCGAACCAGACCTTTCCAACAAGCCCGAGGTCGAGGCGTGGCCCTCTCGAGGGCGTACCTACGGGCATTTGAATATATAAGCTCATTTGTTATATCTCCGGAAGGGGAGGTCCTAGAGACCTGGAGGTGGGGGCGTTTTAAAGGGGGCCGAGAGTGCTCTCAAATGACACCAACCGCACGTCTCTACGACGTTCCTTGGCCGAGTTGGTGTTTTCCGAGTTGGACGTGGACTTAAAACTAGGGTTAGGGCTAGGTTTGGCAACTCGGCTTGGGTAAACACCGCAGCGATGCAATTTCGACACGTAGACAGTGACGGGACATGTAACGGGAGGGCGGAGTTTCAGAGTCGAGCGGCCTTTCTAGCCTGTGCGGGAGATCGCCCGACTCAGATTTATCACAGTGTGCCTTCGCGGTCTTTGCCAATCTTTTCGGCCATAGCGGTGCCTAAACAATGTCGCAGGGTACCGCCGTCGCATGGGGCGCATCAGGGACTATTGACGACAAACATACTCAAAAATCGTAACGATCGGGACACGTCAGCGTAGCCGCTACGGAAAAGAATTGCCATAAATTGAGCATTGGCTTCTTCCGAAAAGGTGCCGCATGCCCCAAATCGCATGACTCGGCACGTCCCGGGCCACCGGGCGACATATTGACACCGGGTGCCGAAAAGGGAATCTTGCGACATTTGAGGCAAAAACCTCTTCGAACCTTCTGGTGCACTTACGCCTCTAGGCCGTATCGACGAGGCTCCGAAACGTAACGACATGCAGTTCCGAATCACGCGGGACTGCGGAACGTCGCGCACCGACAGCGCCTCGCCAGCCGTGCATCATACTGAAAGTTCAGGCCAATCAGACTTTTCCTCATCGCGTCGGTTACGGCGCTATTCTGCCCGATCGCAATTAAGTCCATGCAACCAATCGCAATAAACACACCCCAAACTATGTCCGTCGCATGCCGGGACAGAGGCGGTACTCATACGTCGAGCTCGGCCTGACAGAACCCCCCTGAGCCGCACGGGGCACCGCCCACGCGCAATCGGAATAAAATGCCATTGAAATGAATTGACTGCCATTGGAGTAGGCCACAAAAAAGATGAACGGGCATAAACTGAACACGGGCATTTCCCCGCAAGGCCTTAGAAAGTCCCCAGGACCCCAAAAATGAACACCGTCAGGCCCCCGGGTCCCCCGATTCATACCCCTAAAGCACAAATGCGTGCGTCGCAAGGCTGGTTTCAGAAACCTCCCCAAAAAACTCCTCATTTTTGCCATGCATGGACTCTGCCAAAATTGCATTTTCACCAAAAATCTGATTTCTATGTTAAATTGCAATTGATTTTAGAGCTTAACCGTTTCGGGTACCGCACCGCAGGCCGGTGACGTGCCGGCTCCTGCGATTTCGTACAAGTACCACCAAGCGGACCCGTACGGGAGCTGTCCCATTCCCCCATTAAACAATGCATTTTTCAAAATGAGTAGGCCACAAAAAGGACAAAAGGATAAATTGGAAGTGGACTTAAAACTAGGGTTAGGGCTAGGGTTGGCAACTCGGCTCGGGTGAACCCCGCACCGATGCAATTTTGACACGTGGACGGTGGCGTGCCACGTTACGGGAGCCGGGAGTTTCGGAGTCGAGCGTCCTTTCTCGCCCCGCGCGGGAGATCGCCCGACTCCGATTTATCGCAGTATGCCTTCGCGGTCTTTGCCAATCTTTTCGGCCATAGCGGCACCTAAACAAGGTCGCAGGATAACGCCGTCGCATGGGGCGCATCAGGGACCATTGACGATAAACATACTAAAAAATCATAACGATCGGAGCGCGTCAGCGTAACCGCTACGGAAAAGAATGGCCGTAAATTGAACGCGACCTTTTTCCAGGAAGGTTCCGCAGGCCCCAAATCGCACGACTCGGCACGTCCCGGGTCACCGGGCGACATATTGACACCGGGTGCCGAAAAGGAAATCTTGCGACATTTTAGGCAAAAAACCTCTTCAAAGCTGTCTTGTGCTCTTACGCGCCTAGACCCTTTCGACGAGGCTCCGAAACGGAACGACATGCGGTTCCGAATCACGCGGGACTGCGGAACGTCGCGCACCGACAGCGCCTCGCCAGCCGTGCATCATACTGAAAGTTCAGGCCAATTGGACTTTTCCTCATCGCGTCGGTTACGCCGCTATTTTGCCCGATCGCAATTTAGTCCATGCAACCAATCGCAATAAACACACCCCAAACTATGTCCGTCGCATGCCGGGACAGAGGCGGTACTCATACATCGAGCTCGGCCTGACAGAACCCCCCTGAGCCGCACGGGGCACCGCCCACGCGCAATCGGAATAAAATGCCATTGAAATGAATTGACTGCCATTGGAGTAGGCCACAAAAAAGATGAACGGGCATAAACTGAACACGGGCATTTCCCCGCAAGGCCTTAGAAAGTCCCCAGGACCCCAAAAATGAACACCGTCAGGCCCCCGGGTCCCCCGATTCATACCCCTGAAGCACAAATGCGTGCGTCGCAAGGCTGGTTTCAGAAACCTCCCAAAAAAACTCCTCATTTTTGCCATGCATGGACTCTGCCAAAATTGCATTTTCACCAAAAATCTGATTTCTATGTTAAATTGCAATTGATTTTAGAGCTTAACCGTTTCGGGTGCCGCACCGCAGGCCGGTGACGTGCCGGCTCCTGCGATTTCGTACAAGTACCACCAAGCGGACCCGTACGGGAGCTGTCCCATTCCCCCATTAAACAATGCATTTTTCAAAATGAGTAGGCCACAAAAAGGACAAAAGGATAAATTGGAAGTGGACTTAAAACTAGGGCTAGGGCTAGGGTTGGCAACTCGGCTCGGGTGAACCCCGCACCGATGCAATTTTGACACGTGGACGGTGGCGTGCCACGTTACGGGAGCCGGGAGTTTCGGAGTCGAGCGTCCTTTCTCGCCCCGCGCGGGAGATCGCCCGACTCCGATTTATCGCAGTATGCCTTCGCGGTCTTTGCCAATCTTTTCGGCCATAGCGGCGCCTAAACAAGGTCGCAGGATAACGCCGTCGCATGGGGCGCATCAGGGACCATTGACGATAAACATACAAAAAAATCGTAACGATCGGGGCGCGTCAGCGTAACCGCTACGGAAAAGAATGGCCGTAAATTGAACGCGACCTTTTTCCGGGAAGGTTCCGCAGGCCCCAAATCGCACGACTCGGCACGTCCCGGGTCACCGGGCGACATATTGACGGCAGGTGCCGAAAAGGGGATGTTGCGACATTTTAGGCAAAAAACCTCTTCAAAGCTGTCTTGTGCTCTTACGCGCCTAGACCCTTTCGACGAGGCTCCGAATCGGAGGGTCGCGCGCTTTCGAATCACGCGGGAGTGAGGAACCTCACGCGCCGACCCTTCCTCGCTCCCCGCGTGACATACCAAAAGATCGAGACCGTCGGACTTTTCCTTGCCGTGTCCGTTAAGTCGCTATTGTGCCCGATCGCCATTTACACT
>NW_027395284.1:5867958-5875458 GCF_027580225.2 Misgurnus anguillicaudatus
CGGGGACGATGCACCTTTGTCGGTGCGACTGAGAGGGTCGAGGACCCTGGAAGTGCACGAGCCACCCAACTCGACTTCCATAGCGGTCGGCGGCCCTGTCCCGCCCAGACACGAAGCACCTTTGTCGGTGCGACTGAGAGGGTCTTGGACCCTGGAAGTGCGCGAGCCACCCAACTCGACTTCCATAGCGGTCGGCGGCCCTGTCCCGCCCAGACACGAAGCACCTTTGTCGGTGCGACTGAGAGGGTCTTGGACCCTGGAAGTGCGCGAGCCACCCAACTCGACTTCCATAGCGATCGGCGGCCCTGTCCCGCCCAGACACGAAGCACCTTTGTCGGTGCGACCGAGAGGGTCTTGGACCCTGGAAGTGCACGAGCAACCCAACTCGACTTCCATAAGGGCCGGGGAGGCCGGCCCGTCCCCGTCCGGGGACGAAGCACCTTTGTCGGTGCGACTGAGAGGGTCTTGGACCCTGGAAGTAAACGAGCCGCCACACTCGACTTCCATAGAGGAAGGCGGCCCTGTCCCGCCCCAGACGATGCACCTTCGTCTGTCACACTGAGAGGGTCTTGGACCCTGGAAGCCGCCCCACTCGACTTCCATAGAGGTCGGCGGCCCTGTCCCGCCCCAGACGATGCACCTTCGTCTGTCACACGGAGAGGGTCTCGGACCCTGGAAGCCGCTCCACTCGACTTCCACGCTCGCTCGCTCCTTCGTCCGTGCCCCACGAGAATCAGGGACGCCCCGGGGCCGGCCGCTCGCCCGACCGACTTCCGGGACTCCCGGGACCGCCCGTGAGGCCTTCCGACGTCGCCCGAGACGAAGCGCGCGGGTCGGTGCGCCCGAGAGGGCAGGAGGCACCGGGGCCGGCCGCTCGCCCGACCGGCTTCCGGGTCTCCGAGACCGCTCGGGTGACCTATCCTCGCGCCCGCCCGACCGACGGCCGGGGGCCCTCCGCGACCGGGGGTTTCCGTTTTACGGCCGACGCCGAGATCCTTCGACGGTTCCGACTCGTTTTGTTACGCTTTTGTCGGTTCGCGCCCGCGTTTGAGAGTATGCGTGCGGGGCCGAACCTCTGAGGCCGTGGCCTCGATCCAGGGCGGATCTTTTCTCACGTTTTATAAGGCCGTAGCCTAGATCCAGAGACTTTAGGATCTTTTAGCGGCTCGTGAGCCGTAGCGTTGATCCAGGGCGGATCTTTTAACAGGTTTTTAAGCCGTAGCTTTGATCCAGGGCGGATCTTTTCACGTCCGTAGCCTACAGATCCAGGGACTTTTGGATCTTATTGCCGTTTTTAGGCCGTAGCCTTGATCCAGGGCGGATCTTTTGGTGGTTTTTAAGCCGTAGCATTGATCCAGGGCGGATCTTTTTGCGGCCGTAGCCGAGTTCCCATCACCCAAGAAAGCTTTTCTTTTTAGGCCGTAGCCTGGATCCAGGACGGATCTTTCCGCCTAGGCGGCACGCGGATATGGGTTTCCCATCTTTCGGGTACGAGAGCTCTTTGCGAGCTTTTGGCCGCTCCGCGACCGACGCGTTCGCCCCGGGCGCTGCCTCGCCTCAGACGCCCTTCGACCGTTCCAACCGTTCCAGTTCTTTTAACGGTTCTTTCGTTCGTCGCACACCGAGGCTGGGCGAGACGTTTCGGGAATCTCTCTGTCTCTGTCTCCCCTTGGGACGGCCATGGAAGTGGCGAGGAGCTCGTCCCTATAAACCGGATGGCACCTGTTCACACTACCGGCCCTTTTGAGACGGGGCCCTGCCCGTGGCGGGCCCGGGAGGAGGCGCCCGCGTCGGTACGCGCGACGAGGTCCGACACCCTGGAAGTGCGCGAGTCACCCGACTTTAGCTCCATATTTTTCGCCGCACACCTCATGCCCAGGATGAGGCGCCCTCGTCGGTACGCGCGACGAGGTCCGACACCCTGGAAGTGCGCGAGTCACCCGACTTTAGCTCCATGTTTTCCGACGCACACCTCGCGTCCGCTCACGAGACCTCGTTTCGGCCTAGGGGTGTGCCACGTACCGCCCTCGCGTCCGCTTACGAGCGTCTTCTCGGGCTCGGCGGTGGGTCGAAGACCCTGGAAGTGTAGGACTTCCAGGACGCACGGGCGGCCGCGCACCGTCCCGAGCGCCCGCTTCCGAGTCACCCCTTCGGGCTAGGCAGGCTGGGTCGAGGGCCCTGGAGGTCCCCGACTTCCAGGAGGGAGGGCGGCCCTGTCCCGACCCGGCGTCCGCTCCCGAGTCACCCATTCGGGCAAGGTAGGCTTGGTCGGGTACCCTGGAGGTCCCCGACTTCCAGGAGGGAGGGCGGCCCTGTCCCCACCCGGTGTCCGCTCCCGAGTCACCCATTCGGGCTAGATAGGCTTGGTCGGGTACCCTGGAGGTCCCCGACTTCCAGGAGGGAGGGCGGCCCTGTCCCCACCCGGCGTCCGCTCCCGAGTCACCCATTCGGGCTAGGTAGGCTTGGTCGAGGGCCCTGGAGGTCCCCGACTTCCAGGAGGGAGGGCGGCCCTGTCCCCACCCGGTGTCCGCTCCCGAGTCACCCATTCGGGCTAGGTAGGCTTGGTCGAGGGCCCTGGAGGTCCCCGACTTCCAGGAGGGAGGGCGGCCCTGTCCCCACCCGGTGTCCGCTCCCGAGTCACCCATTCGGGCTAGGTAGGCTTGGTCGAGGGCCCTGGAGGTCCCCGACTTCCAGGAGGGAGGGCGGCCCTGTCCCGCCCGCCTCGGAGGCCTCCCCTCGGGCAGGGGAGGCAGGGTCGGGGGCCCTGGAGGTCCCCGACTTCCAGGAGGGAGGGCGGCCCTGTCCCGACCCGGTGTCCGCTCCTGAGTCACCCCTTCGGGCTAAGCAGGCTGGGTCGAGGGCCCTGGAGGTTAGGGTTAGGACGATGCACCTTTGTCGGTGCGACTGAGAGGGTCGAGGACCCTGGAAGTGCGCGAGCCACCCGACTCGACTTTTTCACTGAGGCCGGCCCGTCCCCGTCCGTGCCCGGGGACGATGCACCTTTGTCGGTGCGACTGAGAGGGTCGAGGACCCTGGAAGTGCGCGAGCCACCCGACTCGACTTTTTCACTGAGGCCGGCCCGTCCCCGTCCGTGCCCGGGGACGATGCACCTTTGTCGGTGCGACTGAGAGGGTCGTCGACCCTGGAAGTGCGCGAGTCACCCGACTCGACTTTTTCACTGAGGCCGGGGAGGCCGGCCCGTCCCCGTCCGTGCCCGGGGACGATGCACCTTTGTCGGTGCGACTGAGAGGGTCGAGGACCCTGGAAGTGCGCGAGCCACCCGACTCGACTTCCATAGCGGTCGGCGGCCCTGTCCCGCCCAGAGACGAAGCACCTTTGTCGGTGCGACTGAGAGGGTCTTGGACCCTGGAAGTGCGCGAGCCACCCGACTCGACTTCCATAGCGGTCGGCGGCCCTGTCCCGCCCAGACACGAAGCACCTTTGTCGGTGCGACCGAGAGGGTCTTGGACCCTGGAAGTGCGCGAGCCACCCGACTCGACTTTTTCACTGAGGCCGGCCCGTCCCCGTCCGTGCCCGGGGACGATGCACCTTTGTCGGTGCGACTGAGAGGGTCGAGGACCCTGGAAGTGCGCGAGCCACCCGACTCGACTTCCATAGCGGTCGGCGGCCCTGTCCCGCCCAGAGACGAAGCACCTTTGTCGGTGCGACTGAGAGGGTCTTGGACCCTGGAAGTGCGCGAGCCACCCGACTCGACTTCCATAGCGGTCGGCGGCCCTGTCCCGCCCAGACACGAAGCACCTTTGTCGGTGCGACCGAGAGGGTCTTGGACCCTGGAAGTGCGCGAGCCACCCGACTCGACTTTTTCACTGAGGCCGGCCCGTCCCCGTCCGTGCCCGGGGACGATGCACCTTTGTCGGTGCGACTGAGAGGGTCTTGGACCCTGGAAGTGCGCGAGCCACCCGACTCGACTTCCATAGCGGTCGGCGGCCCTGTCCCGCCCAGAGACGAAGCACCTTTGTCGGTGCGACTGAGAGGGTCTTGGACCCTGGAAGTGCGCGAGCCACCCGACTCGACTTCCATAGCGGTCGGCGGCCCTGTCCCGCCCAGACACGAAGCACCTTTGTCGGTGCGACCGAGAGGGTCTTGGACCCTGGAAGTGCGCGAGCCACCCGACTCGACTTTTTCACTGAGGCCGGCCCGTCCCCGTCCGTGCCCGGGGACGATGCACCTTTGTCGGTGCGACTGAGAGGGTCGAGGACCCTGGAAGTGCGCGAGCCACCCGACTCGACTTCCATAGCGGTCGGCGGCCCTGTCCCGCCCAGAGACGAAGCACCTTTGTCGGTGCGACTGAGAGGGTCTTGGACCCTGGAAGTGCGCGAGCCACCCGACTCGACTTCCATAGCGGTCGGCGGCCCTGTCCCGCCCAGACACGATGCACCTTTGTCGGTGCGACTGAGAGGGTCTTGGACCCTGGAAGTGCGCGAGCCACCCGACTCGACTTTTTCACTGAGGCCGGCCCGTCCCCGTCCGTGCCCGGGGACGATGCACCTTTGTCGGTGCGACCGAGAGGGTCGAGGACCCTGGAAGTGCGCGAGCCACCCGACTCGACTTTTTCACTGAGGCCGGCCCGTCCCCGTCCGTGCCCGGGGACGATGCACCTTTGTCGGTGCGACTGAGAGGGTCGAGGACCCTGGAAGTGCACGAGCCACCCGACTCGACTTCCATAGCGGTCGGCGGCCCTGTCCCGCCCAGAGACGAAGCACCTTTGTCGGTGCGACTGAGAGGGTCTTGGACCCTGGAAGTGCGCGAGCCACCCGACTCGACTTTTTCCACTGAGGCCGGGGAGGCCGGCCCGTCCCCGTCCGTGCCCGGGGACGATGCACCTTTGTCGGTGCAGGGGAGGCTGGGTCGTGTGCCCTGGAGGTCCCCGACTTCCAGGAGGGAGGGCGGCCCTGTCCCCACCCGGTGTCCGCTCCTGAGTCACCCATTCGGGCTAGGTAGGCTGGGTCGAGGGCCCTGGAGGTCCCCGACTTCCAGGAGGGAGGGCGGCCCTGTCCCGACCCGGTGTCCGCTCCTGAGTCACCCCTTCGGGCAGGGGAGGCTGGGTCGTGGGCCCTGGAGGTCCCCGACTTCCAGGAGGGAGGGCGGCCCTGTCCCGGCCCGGTGTCCGCTCCTGAGTCACCCCTTCGGGCAGGGGAGGCTGGGTCGAGGGCCCTGGAGGTCCCCGACTTCCAGGAGGGAGGGCGGCCCTGTCCCGCCCGCCTCGGAGGCCTCCCCTCGGGCAGGGGAGGCAGGGTCGGGGGCCCTGGAGGTCCCCGACTTCCAGGAGGGAGGGCGGCCCTGTCCCGGCCCGGTGTCCGCTCCTGAGTCACCCCTTCGGGCAGGGGAGGCAGGGTCGGGCGCCCTGGAGGTCCGGACCTCCAGGGGGAGGGAGCCCGACCCCGTGCCCGGGGAGGGTGAGCCTAGGTCGGGTAGGCTCGCGCGAGATCGAAGGGCTGGCTCGCCGAGGACGCTCTCCCCTATATACCCGATGGCACCTGTTCGCCCTACCGTCCCTTGCCGTGGGGGACCCCGCCGGGTCCGCGGCCGGGAGGGTGCGCCTCGGTCGGCCCGGGCGAGAGGGTCGGGGGGCCTGGAGGTGCGCGGGCCGCCCGGATTTCACCCAGGGGGGGTCTGCGACCGCGGCATGCCCGCCTCGGAGGCCTCCCCTCGGCCCGGACGAGAGGGTCGGGGGGCCCGGAGGTGCGCGGGCCGCCCGGATTTCACCCAGGGGGGTCGGCGGCCGCGGCCTGCCCGCCTCGGAGGCCTCCCCTCGGCCTGGGTCGGCGGGGTCGGGGTCCCCGGAGGTCGACCGGTCGCCCGGGTGCCCCCGGGGGCCTGCGTTAGCCGGCGAGGCCGTACGACGCACCGTTTCCGAGATATCGGCCAATGAACTGCCGGGCGCCGTATCTCCGGCCCCCGGGGTCGCACGGACTCGCGGCCGGGCTCGTTGGAAAGGTCTCGTCCGGGGCTTTCCGGCGACGCCGGCCGCGAGTCCGTGCGACCCCGGGGGCCGGAGATACTTCCGGTCGAAAATCCGAATTTCGTTACCGCGCCGCGCCGGCGCCTCGGGCCCGGGGCCTTCGACCTTCGGGTCGGTCGGTCCGCCGGAGGGGGCCTGTCGAACGAGCCCACCCGCGAGTCTCTGGCACCTTCCGCGGCGGAGATACGGGGGGCCGCCCGCGGACTTTCCCCCGGCCGTAGCTCCGGCGCCTCGGGTCCGAGACCTTAGCCCTTCGGGTCGTTCGCTCTACCCGAGGGGACCTTTCGAACGAGCCCGCCCTCGACCCGCTGACCCTTTCCGCGGCCGAGATACGGCGGTTCGAAAAAAAAAAAACGCTCGTCCGGAGCTCGGGCGCCCCTAGCGTCCGCTGCGTTCGTCGGCCGGAGGCGCGGCCGGTCTCGTTCGAAAGGTCTCGTCCGGGGCTTTCCGACGACGCCGGCCGCGAGTCCGTGCGACCCCGGGGGCCGGAGATACTTCCGGTCGAAGTTCGGAAAACTTCCTACGGCCGTATCTCGGGCGCCTCGGGGCCGAGACCTTAGCCCTTCGGGTCGGTGGCTCTACCGGAGGAGACCTTTCGAACGAGCCCACCCGCGGGTCTCTAGCCCCTTCCGCGGGGGGGATAGGCCGGTCCGTCTCCGGATTTTCCCACGGCCGTAGCTCTGGCGCCTTAGGTCCGAGACCTTAGCCCTTTGGGTCGGTGGCTCCGCGGGGGGAGACCTTTCGAACGAGCCCACCCGCGAGTCTCTAGCCCCTTCCGCGGCCGAGATACGGACCACCACCGCCGCACCTTTAAAAGGCCGTAGCTCGGGCGCCTTAAGTCCGAGACCTTAGCCCTTTGGATCGTTTACTCCACCGGAGGAGACCTTTCGAACGAGCCCACCCGCGAGTCTCTAGCCCCTTCCGCGGCCGAGATACGGAGTACCACCGCCGCACCTTTAAAAGGCCGTAGCTCGGGCGCCTTAAGTCCGAGACCTTAGCCCTTTGGATCGTTTACTCCACCGGAGGAGACCTTTCGAACGAGCCCACCCGCGAGTATCTAGCCCCTTCCGCGGCCGAGATACGGAGTACCACCGCCGCACCTTTAAAAGGCCGTAGCTCGGGCGCCTTAAGTCCGAGACCTTAGCCCTTTGGATCGTTTCCTCCACCGGAGGAGACCTTTCGAACGAGACCACCCGGGAGTCTCTAGCCCCTTCCCCGGCCGAGATACGGACCACCACCGCCGCACTTTTAAACGGCCGTAGCTCGGGCGCCGTACGTCCGAGACCTTAGCCCTTTGGATCCCTTACTCCACCGGAGGGGACCTTTCAGACGAGCCAACCCGCTTCTCTCTAACCCTAACACCGGCCGAGATACGGACCACCACCGCCGCACCTTTAAACGGCCGTAGCTCGGGCGCCTTAAGTCCGAGACCTTAGCCCTTTGGATCGTTTACTCCACCGGAGGAGACCTTTCAGACGAGCCAACCCGCGTCTCTCTAACCCTTTCCCCGGCCGAGA
>NW_027395284.1:5885458-5891413 GCF_027580225.2 Misgurnus anguillicaudatus
TGTCTGACGTACGAGGCCTCTCGCCGGGCTCGAGAGGTCCCGAGATCCGGCCTACCGCAACCTTGGAGAGTCGCGAGGTGCTCTTCCCTATATACCCGATGGCACCTGTTCACCCTACCGTCCCCTGCTGGACGGGGCCCGGCCCGGGACTCGGCCGGGACGACGCACCTTCGTCGGTAAGAGTGAGAGGGTCCGTGACCCTGGAAGTGCGCGAGCCACCCGACTTGGGATCCATAATCGTCGGCGGCCCTGTCCCGCCCAAGACGAAGCGCCTTCGTCGGCCTGACATGTAGGGTCGTCGACCCTGGAAGTGCGCGAGTCACCCGACTCGACTTTAGCTGAGGCCGGGGAGGCCGGCCCGTCCCCGTCCGTGCCCGGGGACGATGCACCTTTGTCGGTGCGACTGAGAGGGTCGTCGACCCTGGAAGTGCGCGAGTCACCCGACTCGACTTTTTCACTGAGGCCGGGGAGGCCGGCCCGTCCCCGTCCGTGCCCGGGGACGATGCACCTTTGTCGGTGCGACTGAGAGGGTCGTCGACCCTGGAAGTGCGCGAGTCACCCGACTCGACTTTTTCACTGAGGCCGGGGAGGCCGGCCCGTCCCCGTCCGTGCCCGGGGACGATGCACCTTTGTCGGTGCGACTGAGAGGGTCGAGGACCCTGGAAGTGCACGAGCCACCCAACTCGACTTCCATAGCGGTCGGCGGCCCTGTCCCGCCCAGACACGAAGCACCTTTGTCGGTGCGACTGAGAGGGTCTTGGACCCTGGAAGTGCGCGAGCCACCCAACTCGACTTCCATAGCGGTCGGCGGCCCTGTCCCGCCCAGACACGAAGCACCTTTGTCGGTGCGACTGAGAGGGTCTTGGACCCTGGAAGTGCGCGAGCCACCCAACTCGACTTCCATAGCGATCGGCGGCCCTGTCCCGCCCAGACACGAAGCACCTTTGTCGGTGCGACCGAGAGGGTCTTGGACCCTGGAAGTGCACGAGCAACCCAACTCGACTTCCATAAGGGCCGGGGAGGCCGGCCCGTCCCCGTCCGGGGACGAAGCACCTTTGTCGGTGCGACTGAGAGGGTCTTGGACCCTGGAAGTAAACGAGCCGCCACACTCGACTTCCATAGAGGAAGGCGGCCCTGTCCCGCCCCAGACGATGCACCTTCGTCTGTCACACTGAGAGGGTCTTGGACCCTGGAAGCCGCCCCACTCGACTTCCATAGAGGTCGGCGGCCCTGTCCCGCCCCAGACGATGCACCTTCGTCTGTCACACGGAGAGGGTCTCGGACCCTGGAAGCCGCTCCACTCGACTTCCACGCTCGCTCGCTCCTTCGTCCGTGCCCCACGAGAATCAGGGACGCCCCGGGGCCGGCCGCTCGCCCGACCGACTTCCGGGACTCCCGGGACCGCCCGTGAGGCCTTCCGACGTCGCCCGAGACGAAGCGCGCGGGTCGGTGCGCCCGAGAGGGCAGGAGGCACCGGGGCCGGCCGCTCGCCCGACCGGCTTCCGGGTCTCCGAGACCGCTCGGGTGACCTATCCTCGCGCCCGCCCGACCGACGGCCGGGGGCCCTCCGCGACCGGGGGTTTCCGTTTTACGGCCGACGCCGAGATCCTTCGACGGTTCCGACTCGTTTTGTTACGCTTTTGTCGGTTCGCGCCCGCGTTTGAGAGTATGCGTGCGGGGCCGAACCTCTGAGGCCGTGGCCTCGATCCAGGGCGGATCTTTTCTCACGTTTTATAAGGCCGTAGCCTAGATCCAGAGACTTTAGGATCTTTTAGCGGCTCGTGAGCCGTAGCGTTGATCCAGGGCGGATCTTTTAACAGGTTTTTAAGCCGTAGCTTTGATCCAGGGCGGATCTTTTCACGTCCGTAGCCTACAGATCCAGGGACTTTTGGATCTTATTGCCGTTTTTAGGCCGTAGCCTTGATCCAGGGCGGATCTTTTGGTGGTTTTTAAGCCGTAGCATTGATCCAGGGCGGATCTTTTTGCGGCCGTAGCCGAGTTCCCATCACCCAAGAAAGCTTTTCTTTTTAGGCCGTAGCCTGGATCCAGGACGGATCTTTCCGCCTAGGCGGCACGCGGATATGGGTTTCCCATCTTTCGGGTACGAGAGCTCTTTGCGAGCTTTTGGCCGCTCCGCGACCGACGCGTTCGCCCCGGGCGCTGCCTCGCCTCAGACGCCCTTCGACCGTTCCAACCGTTCCAGTTCTTTTAACGGTTCTTTCGTTCGTCGCACACCGAGGCTGGGCGAGACGTTTCGGGAATCTCTCTGTCTCTGTCTCCCCTTGGGACGGCCATGGAAGTGGCGAGGAGCTCGTCCCTATAAACCGGATGGCACCTGTTCACACTACCGGCCCTTTTGAGACGGGGCCCTGCCCGTGGCGGGCCCGGGAGGAGGCGCCCGCGTCGGTACGCGCGACGAGGTCCGACACCCTGGAAGTGCGCGAGTCACCCGACTTTAGCTCCATATTTTTCGCCGCACACCTCATGCCCAGGATGAGGCGCCCTCGTCGGTACGCGCGACGAGGTCCGACACCCTGGAAGTGCGCGAGTCACCCGACTTTAGCTCCATGTTTTCCGACGCACACCTCGCGTCCGCTCACGAGACCTCGTTTCGGCCTAGGGGTGTGCCACGTACCGCCCTCGCGTCCGCTTACGAGCGTCTTCTCGGGCTCGGCGGTGGGTCGAAGACCCTGGAAGTGTAGGACTTCCAGGACGCACGGGCGGCCGCGCACCGTCCCGAGCGCCCGCTTCCGAGTCACCCCTTCGGGCTAGGCAGGCTGGGTCGAGGGCCCTGGAGGTCCCCGACTTCCAGGAGGGAGGGCGGCCCTGTCCCGACCCGGCGTCCGCTCCCGAGTCACCCATTCGGGCAAGGTAGGCTTGGTCGGGTACCCTGGAGGTCCCCGACTTCCAGGAGGGAGGGCGGCCCTGTCCCCACCCGGTGTCCGCTCCCGAGTCACCCATTCGGGCTAGATAGGCTTGGTCGGGTACCCTGGAGGTCCCCGACTTCCAGGAGGGAGGGCGGCCCTGTCCCCACCCGGCGTCCGCTCCCGAGTCACCCATTCGGGCTAGGTAGGCTTGGTCGAGGGCCCTGGAGGTCCCCGACTTCCAGGAGGGAGGGCGGCCCTGTCCCCACCCGGTGTCCGCTCCCGAGTCACCCATTCGGGCTAGGTAGGCTTGGTCGAGGGCCCTGGAGGTCCCCGACTTCCAGGAGGGAGGGCGGCCCTGTCCCCACCCGGTGTCCGCTCCCGAGTCACCCATTCGGGCTAGGTAGGCTTGGTCGAGGGCCCTGGAGGTCCCCGACTTCCAGGAGGGAGGGCGGCCCTGTCCCGCCCGCCTCGGAGGCCTCCCCTCGGGCAGGGGAGGCAGGGTCGGGGGCCCTGGAGGTCCCCGACTTCCAGGAGGGAGGGCGGCCCTGTCCCGACCCGGTGTCCGCTCCTGAGTCACCCCTTCGGGCTAAGCAGGCTGGGTCGAGGGCCCTGGAGGTTAGGGTTAGGACGATGCACCTTTGTCGGTGCGACTGAGAGGGTCGAGGACCCTGGAAGTGCGCGAGCCACCCGACTCGACTTTTTCACTGAGGCCGGCCCGTCCCCGTCCGTGCCCGGGGACGATGCACCTTTGTCGGTGCGACTGAGAGGGTCGAGGACCCTGGAAGTGCGCGAGCCACCCGACTCGACTTTTTCACTGAGGCCGGCCCGTCCCCGTCCGTGCCCGGGGACGATGCACCTTTGTCGGTGCGACTGAGAGGGTCGTCGACCCTGGAAGTGCGCGAGTCACCCGACTCGACTTTTTCACTGAGGCCGGGGAGGCCGGCCCGTCCCCGTCCGTGCCCGGGGACGATGCACCTTTGTCGGTGCGACTGAGAGGGTCGAGGACCCTGGAAGTGCGCGAGCCACCCGACTCGACTTCCATAGCGGTCGGCGGCCCTGTCCCGCCCAGAGACGAAGCACCTTTGTCGGTGCGACTGAGAGGGTCTTGGACCCTGGAAGTGCGCGAGCCACCCGACTCGACTTCCATAGCGGTCGGCGGCCCTGTCCCGCCCAGACACGAAGCACCTTTGTCGGTGCGACCGAGAGGGTCTTGGACCCTGGAAGTGCGCGAGCCACCCGACTCGACTTTTTCACTGAGGCCGGCCCGTCCCCGTCCGTGCCCGGGGACGATGCACCTTTGTCGGTGCGACTGAGAGGGTCGAGGACCCTGGAAGTGCGCGAGCCACCCGACTCGACTTCCATAGCGGTCGGCGGCCCTGTCCCGCCCAGAGACGAAGCACCTTTGTCGGTGCGACTGAGAGGGTCTTGGACCCTGGAAGTGCGCGAGCCACCCGACTCGACTTCCATAGCGGTCGGCGGCCCTGTCCCGCCCAGACACGAAGCACCTTTGTCGGTGCGACCGAGAGGGTCTTGGACCCTGGAAGTGCGCGAGCCACCCGACTCGACTTTTTCACTGAGGCCGGCCCGTCCCCGTCCGTGCCCGGGGACGATGCACCTTTGTCGGTGCGACTGAGAGGGTCTTGGACCCTGGAAGTGCGCGAGCCACCCGACTCGACTTCCATAGCGGTCGGCGGCCCTGTCCCGCCCAGAGACGAAGCACCTTTGTCGGTGCGACTGAGAGGGTCTTGGACCCTGGAAGTGCGCGAGCCACCCGACTCGACTTCCATAGCGGTCGGCGGCCCTGTCCCGCCCAGACACGAAGCACCTTTGTCGGTGCGACCGAGAGGGTCTTGGACCCTGGAAGTGCGCGAGCCACCCGACTCGACTTTTTCACTGAGGCCGGCCCGTCCCCGTCCGTGCCCGGGGACGATGCACCTTTGTCGGTGCGACTGAGAGGGTCGAGGACCCTGGAAGTGCGCGAGCCACCCGACTCGACTTCCATAGCGGTCGGCGGCCCTGTCCCGCCCAGAGACGAAGCACCTTTGTCGGTGCGACTGAGAGGGTCTTGGACCCTGGAAGTGCGCGAGCCACCCGACTCGACTTCCATAGCGGTCGGCGGCCCTGTCCCGCCCAGACACGATGCACCTTTGTCGGTGCGACTGAGAGGGTCTTGGACCCTGGAAGTGCGCGAGCCACCCGACTCGACTTTTTCACTGAGGCCGGCCCGTCCCCGTCCGTGCCCGGGGACGATGCACCTTTGTCGGTGCGACCGAGAGGGTCGAGGACCCTGGAAGTGCGCGAGCCACCCGACTCGACTTTTTCACTGAGGCCGGCCCGTCCCCGTCCGTGCCCGGGGACGATGCACCTTTGTCGGTGCGACTGAGAGGGTCGAGGACCCTGGAAGTGCACGAGCCACCCGACTCGACTTCCATAGCGGTCGGCGGCCCTGTCCCGCCCAGAGACGAAGCACCTTTGTCGGTGCGACTGAGAGGGTCTTGGACCCTGGAAGTGCGCGAGCCACCCGACTCGACTTTTTCCACTGAGGCCGGGGAGGCCGGCCCGTCCCCGTCCGTGCCCGGGGACGATGCACCTTTGTCGGTGCAGGGGAGGCTGGGTCGTGTGCCCTGGAGGTCCCCGACTTCCAGGAGGGAGGGCGGCCCTGTCCCCACCCGGTGTCCGCTCCTGAGTCACCCATTCGGGCTAGGTAGGCTGGGTCGAGGGCCCTGGAGGTCCCCGACTTCCAGGAGGGAGGGCGGCCCTGTCCCGACCCGGTGTCCGCTCCTGAGTCACCCCTTCGGGCAGGGGAGGCTGGGTCGTGGGCCCTGGAGGTCCCCGACTTCCAGGAGGGAGGGCGGCCCTGTCCCGGCCCGGTGTCCGCTCCTGAGTCACCCCTTCGGGCAGGGGAGGCTGGGTCGAGGGCCCTGGAGGTCCCCGACTTCCAGGAGGGAGGGCGGCCCTGTCCCGCCCGCCTCGGAGGCCTCCCCTCGGGCAGGGGAGGCAGGGTCGGGGGCCCTGGAGGTCCCCGACTTCCAGGAGGGAGGGCGGCCCTGTCCCGGCCCGGTGTCCGCTCCTGAGTCACCCCTTCGGG
>NW_027395285.1:0-116120 GCF_027580225.2 Misgurnus anguillicaudatus
GGCAGTGTGTGAACAAAACATCCACTCTCTCCTTCTTTATCAATCTGCGTTAAACCAAAGCAGTCTCATTAGACATGCTGTTTTGATTCTCTTGTTAATGTGATGTCACACTGAAAAAGCCCCACCCATGGCCACAGACTGACTGGTTAATTTTACCCAAAAGCTCTTCTAAATGTGTGCTTATGTGGCTAAATACTGTTTATTATTTTCTCAGACTGTATTCACAGGAATCAAATCTATTTTAACTGAAAGCACTCACTGTCTGTTGGTAAAAGAGTAAGTAGCTCATTTGCTTTAAAGGTACACGCATGAAAACAGCACTTTTTTGCTGTGCCGCTAATGTCCATCAATCAGACCTGAACAAGAAATCAGGTGATCAATTTTATAAAAGTTGTGTTTGATGTCAACGTTTTATTTAATTATGTAAGGTTTTACGTTATGTTTAAAACTAAATTGTTAGTCATGGATGTTACAGTATGTGTTTACATGCACCGATTAGGGTTAATAAACCGATAACATGTGGGACTATGTAAACGCATAAAACGGTTTTCTTTTTTCAGGGAAAGCCCATAAATGGTGTAAGCAAAAATTGATCGGCGCAGGTAGTTTTTTTGCTCATTACCCCGATTTGGCATGGCATGTAAACACCTTAAAGGGACATTTCACTGGTAGAAACATTCATCGTTATTGAAAGTGGGTCATATTTGTAGTCGAAATGTAACATGCAAGCAGGGCCGTGCACAGGGGGGTGGCTCGGTGGCTAGAGCAACTGCCCTTCTGCCCTAATCGGCTGAGGTCAAGGGCGTAGGTTTGATTCTGGTATTGGTGGGGACATAAATAAAATGGTCGCATTGCAAAAACTGTTTATTACCGTTTACTTGAAATAAACAACAGACAACTCAGTATGCACTTTACTCAGTGACATCTGACTTGCCACCCCCGGTGCCATCCCAAATTTAATGTACTATAATAAACAATTCGTTATGTCCTAGAGCCTAATAAACAGTAACTGTTAAAGTCTTTGTAAAAAAAAAAGAAAATCACAACATATATGAATTCATATTTACTGTATAACAATGAAGAATATGCTATTAATATTTAATTCTTAATTTAATTTTGCCAAAAAAATCCCAGTGTTGAAGTTGGTATGTATATCATGCTGTTTCCTGAACAACGTTTATTAACGTTTCTGTAGTTCACATTAAATCTTCTTTTCATTAACAGACAGTTAATCAGTGTGAAAAAATAGTTTTAAGTTTAAATGTAACCTTACATTATGTCTACATCTGTGCAAGTAATGACCACAGTGCAGTAATGTATTCAGCAATCATGACATGAATTCATGTTTTTACCATGTTGAGGTTATTTTCTTTCATGGATTAAGGACCCCCTAAATAACCTTGCCACCCCATTAATATAAGGTTGACAAAAGTTTGCAACTCCTCAGGTTAACATGGGATTGTCGTGTATTGGTGAAAACACTGTCCTTGTGCATGAAACAGTTACAGTGGGTATAATAATACTTTCTTCCTCACTTACCTGTAGCCCGAATAATCACGCGCGTCTTGTTGAGTGAACTTTGGCGCGTTGTACAAAGTGAAACCATCCTATCACACGTAGCGAGTAAAGACATAAAGTGATGTGATTTAGAGCGGCGGGACTCAATAAATGCTAATCCAATCATATTAGCAATGTGAGTAGAGAGGCGGGACTAAAGAAATGCAAAGCCAATCATATTAGCGATGTGAGTTACGGAGGCGGGCATTGCAGAGAACGAAAGCTGTTAACCGTTTGTGTACCACATAGAGCGTCATTTTTACAGAACGGGATTCCGAAAGATATATAATATATATATATATAATATATATTATATATAAATACAGATTAATTGTTTGGTCAAAATTATTGCTAGGGACAATTCAGTCTTTCCTGAATATTGCTAGGGACATGTCCCTAGCGTCCCACCCAAAATCTACGCCCATGGCTGAGGTGCCCCTCTCGCCAACCCCAGTCAAAGTGTTCTGTTACCACTCGTCTAAAGATCCACTGTTTCTGGTAATCCACTTCGCGATTTCCCGCCCGCTCCGCAGCATCTCTCACATTCTGTGTCCACTCTTTAAAGGGCGAAGACGACAGTTTGTTGTATTAACAGGTAGATTCATTATATTACCTCAGTTGTTGAGCTGCTCAATTAGTAATTTGGTAGTTTGAAGCCGAGAGAGGTCGTGTTCTATATTTATTTTTGCTTGATTGTGTTCTCGTGATCACTACTTAATGTTCTCGTTATTTTTTAGCTTTAATCACATCACAAGAATACAACTTTTGTTATGTCGAGATCACGAGAAAACAAGCTGCTGTTTTCTCGTGATCTTGACATAACAAAAGTTGTATTCTTGTGATGTGATTAAAGCTTACGTGTACTCAATAGAACATAATTTTTAGACAGCAAAAGCATATTTAGCAAATTAGCATGGATGAACAAATGAGATTTTGCTTCAGGGATTCGCTCAAGATGAAACAGATTTGCCAATAATTGACCATTTGATAGCGCGGTGAATTTAGGGACCGTCTTTAAAGTACTCCATATACGTTTCTACTTTAAACAGCATTAAAATGGAATAACTTAAAGTCAACAAACAGTCACAAAACCAACTGTAAAGTGTTCGTGGTTGTCAACTATAATGCACACTTTTTTAGATGTTTTATATTTATTCAAATAAACTGTTAAATACTATTGAAGATAGAAACGTGTACAGTGCACTTTAGAGATGGTCCCTAAATTCACGAACATCAAACTTTATTTATTTATTAAGTCTATCGACAATTAGCTACGCGTGGTAACGGCGAAGACTTATACATCAGCAGTCCACTTCAAAATAAATGAAATATTATGGACAGGAAATTACATTATGGCATTTGGATTAGGCTACAGTATTATGTCTGGATAGCGAGAAAACAACTTTTGTTATCTCGAGATCAGGAGAAAACAAGCAGCAAAAATAAAAATATGGATGACCTCTCTCGGCTTTCCTATGTTTTTGTCTTCTTAAAGTGCTAACAACTTAGCAAACATTTTAGAATTACAGTGATTGTCTAATGAGTACCCGATGAGATCTAATATAAATAACACCAAATTTGCGGTTGTTGGCACACTTTGTCGACAAAAAATAAAAAACAATGTTTAAAAAAAGACAGAGTTGGAAGGAAGGCTGCAAAAGCTGTTCAAAATTGCAAACATGGATTCAAAGCTTCAGCATGTAAATCATATAGAATATTAAGAAGTTTTGTCACACTCTAAATCTTGTTATAAAGTCTATTTTCCATTATAATCACTTATATTATTTGATACTAATCTATAACACATCATATTGTTAAAACCATATAAATTGTGCCCCCTTGCCCCCTTTTTGGTTTGGGCCACTGCCCCTCAAAATGTCTGTGCACGGCCCTGCCTGCAAGCCACTCCCATTAATCAGAACACTGCTCAGATATGCTACTGTGTACATAAATGCCACGTTAGTATAACAAAGAAAATAGAAATACTAATTTTATAGTAAGACGTCCGTTTATCCCTGCAGGCTTTGGCTGTCGCTTCTAGTTTAGGATTTAAAAATATGTATCCAGGACCATATACGGTACGAAGCTTGGGTAGGAGCAAGCTTCATTCAGTTTCTGATTTATTTTTGAGAGTGCTTGGCCAAGCATGTATATTCCCAAAGAAGAAAATGCCGCATCCTGCACACAAACGTGTCCATCGCATAATATGTATACTCCACAGACGCGCTGGCTCAGCACTTGTGCTCGTAAGCCGAAACACGTCTGTGAAATAAACACGCCCAAAGTACCTCTCTTGCCCGGGACCATTCACCAAACAAACGTCCATATCCTGATCTGATGCAGAAATGTTATACAGAAAGCACACAGCGAGAGTACAGGCACTATAGTCAGTCCAAGCTCGAGCCAGTCCGGACTTCTCTACGTAGCAGAGGCAGAGGGTTGAGACGTCTTCACATCTTCTGGTCTCTCACACCCAAGATTGTAGTTTAATACAGAGTGACAAATTGGGAGGTCTACAGTCTCTCCCCTGCTAATGTGACGACTTCTTAAGGTGGTCTACATTTCTTGATTCTGTCTTTGAACCTTGCGGCTGAATACGATAGCCAACCCACAAATCAACCTGACCATGCAAAAATCTGTCACCTAGTTGATGGACCCTTCCCCACTTAGAATTGCCATTTTCCTCATAGAAAGTCATAGGTTTTGTTGGCTGTGAACAGACAGCATGTGCAAGTTATTTTGCCTGAGGTGATGTATTAGTGTCTGCACAAGTAATCTAATTAGCAGTGTGACGCAGAGGCAGCTGCATGTGTTAGATCCGTAGGGTCTCTGCGCTTCAAAATCATATGGCAGTTCCCTTTGCTAGCTACAATAGCTTACTGCTGACAACTGACAGCGACGTTAGGCTTGTCTTAGCTTGTAACAGCCTTCCATCTGCTTACTTTAAATGATGATGACTCTGTTGTAATAAAAAAAACATGTTATAATCAGAGGTAGGACATTAGTTATTTATTATATGGTGAAAAACCATGTTTCATATAGAGACCTACAGTAGAATGGAAAATGTTCTTTCACTTGACATCACATAAATGTGTACATGTTATGTATATGAATAAAATTAGTTTTTGTGGTCTTGGTAGAACATACAGGTTGACAAAGAGACATTACTACTAGGAGACATTAAAGGGGACATTTCACAAGACTTTATTTAAGATGTAAAATAAATATTTGGTGTTCCCAGAGTGTGTATGTGAAGTTTTAGCTCAAAATACCCACGAAATTATGTACCTATAGTCACGTAAATCTTCTTGCTTCTCGTGAGTCTTTTTGCTTCGGTTTACTTTTAGATTTGGTGTTTGCATTAGGATGTCACTTTAAGTATTGGTTCATACTTATTTTTTATGATTTTTTTATATTTTCAGATTTTTAAACCATTGTCGCCTGGCATTAGGGTTGGAGTTGGGTTTAGGTAAAGATGTCATTTTATGTAAATCTAACCCTAAACTGAAGCGACAATGGTAAAAAAAATAGGACAAAACAGTTGAGTAACAAATACGTGACAGTGACACGTAAACAGAAATATGTGATGTTCATGCAAAAGGCGGAAAAACGTGTCACAAAAAAGACTCACAAATTTATGTGACTATAGGTACGTAATTTCGTGATACTGGGTTAAAATACAATAGATAATTTATTATAGCATGTTAAAATAAAGCAATAAGCCCCAAGAAGCAGTGGGTTACCAGTGCGTTTTATAACAGCTAAGGGGCGTTGTTAGGCATGACGCGAAGCTGAGATTTTAAACAGAGTTTTCGCGGGGCTTATTGCTTTTATAAAACGGTTGCTTCATATGCATAGCAGGATTTCATAAAATAATACAAAAATAAGTTGTATTTATATTAATACAAATATTACTCTTCCGCCAAATAAAGTAGTTCCTCAGAATCAAGTGTAGCTGCAACAGAGTGCAGTTCCCAAGCAACACAGACGCAGCAAAGGCTGCGTTTACATTTTGCATTAACATGCGATCTCGGTGATCCGTTCACGCAGATCCGATCATTCGTATATCAGGACACGGCGCGTTTACATTTGTCACATAAATGTGGCTTCTGTATCTGGATGTGTGATCGGATCCCGTGCGGGGAGACGCGCGCTGGGTGGATAGCTGTCAATCAAAATGGGTACAGCTGTCTTTAGCCACAGGATTTAGGGTTTTCGCGCTAACCGCAATCCCGTATTGTACAGTGCTACCGAGAAGCCAACAGCATAGAATAACTAGCAACCCCAACAACCGTGATGTTCACATTTTAAGCTTTATATTTTTTAGCTTTAAAAGCCTTATAGCGTCCGCACCGCGGATGAATGTCCTGTTTAACTTGTCCTGAACTTGACTTTCACCCGCATGCTTTAAATCAACAACAAAATCCGTGTGAAACATGACCAACTCCACTGTTTTATTCTGCCTTAATAACGGGCTTTTGGCTCTGCCTGAACTTATATGTATATTTATATTTTAACCATAAACTGTTGTTAGTTATGTTTCCTGGTAATTTTAATATGATTTAATTAAAAGAGCTAACAATTTCCTAAATTTCCTGTTCATAGTGCGTAAGAAGTAATGTAATTTACAAACACATAAAAGTAACCTTGCATAAAACCAACACTGAATAAATGTATTTGGTTAATGTTATTATGGTTTGTACGTGTTTTAAAGTAACTTAAAATGTGTTAAATGAGACAGAAACAGCCGATTGACCAGAAAGAAGCGCAACATTCACGTAGATATGTGACCATGGAAACTCAAACATTATAACGACGATCCTGAATTCTGCCATTAAATATTAAATCTCTCTATGAATAGGAACATATAACATATGCCTGAATAACTTAAATACAGTCAGCAGTGTTAAAATGCTTTTGAAGATCGATTTATTAAGATACTTTTAAGCGTAGCTTCCATTGCTCCACAAATATGAATGTATGCGTCTCTCACCTGCGCTCCATGACCGAACGTCCTTTATTTTTGACAGCTGTCAGTGAGAGGAGATGATAGTGGGCGGGGTTTTTTGTGACGTTGACCTGTAAATGCAGATACGATGGCTGGATTGCGTTTACATTACACTGAGATCCGATCACAATGCGTCCTCGACTACCTCTGCATCAGGACACACAGATCGGATAACATTCCGATCACAGACGCGTTTACACTTGTCTTTTCAATGTGTATGTGGACAACATCCGGATACAGGTCGCATGTTAATGCCAAGTGTAAACGCAGCCAAAGACACAGTGAAAATATAATTAAAGACTGTAGTGTTTATTTTCATAAATCAACAGTCATCTAATTTATACATTAACATTTATTTCATGCAACTGTTGAAGTGATGATCAAATATGCTTAGAAGCATGCTTAACTCTTTCCCAGTCAGCGGTTTTTAAAAAAAGTTGCCATCCAGTTTTAGTTTAATGCCTTCCAAAATCTTCTTCTTTGAATTAACATAAAATATATCAAATGAAAGAACAGACCCTCCACTTTCAAACAAACAAACAAACAAACAAAAACCTGTTTCATCCTACCTTCATTTGTTTTCTTATCACCTCTCAAATTTTGAGCTAAAAGCTGAGATAATTCCATTTTTGTGAAGAACGTTTGTAAGAGATCAGATTCAGAGCCTGATCAAAACTTACACTGTGTTTTTAGAGTTGAGTGAATGCGTCAGTGTTTGGGTGGGGTGAGATCGAAGAACAGGCCATTTTATAATTGCCATTTTGTAGGTGTGAGCAAAAATGTGCCATTTTTGTGTCCTTTAAAATGCAAATGAGCTGATCTCTGCACTAAATGGCAGTGCCATGGTTGGATAGTGCAGATTAAGGGGCGGTATTATCCCCTTCTGACATCACAAGGGGAGCTAAATTTCAATTACCTATTTTTCCACATGCTTGCAGAGAATAGTTTACCTAAACTAAGTTTCTGGGTTGTTATTTTTCAAAACTTTTAGGTTGATAGAAGCACTGGGACCCAGTTATAGCACTTAAACATGGAAAAAGTCAGATTTTCATGATATGTCCCCTTTAATATAAGGTACCTTCATATATATGAAGGTACCTTAGGTTTTTGGTGAACTGGGATTGAATCTGTTATCCATTTCTACTTGATCCAGTCTCATCAGAAGCTCAGGCATCTGTTTAGATAGAAAGAAAAAGCTGTTGCTTTCTCCTATCAGACTGCATTTAAACATCTGCTGAGGAAAATTGCTCCTGGCTGGATGCTAATCGCTTCGGAATGCTGTTGTCTCGGGATCATGGTGCGTCCCAAGTGGAACTCTCACTTGGTTTGTGCTTCCCTGCAGTGTTTCAGTTAACTCCCTTTTCACCTCATAAATCCAATGTAGCCGGTTTGCTTCTATTCACATATTCACACTATAAGTGTAAACGCACTTTCTTGTACTTGTGAATAGACACTGAAATATACAAAATGGACATATTACATCCGCATAACAGTTCGGAAATGCATAATTTCAGAAACGCATAGTCCATTTTAAACTGGTTGAAATTGCCTAAATTCTGAAACTCAGTTAAAGGCCTTTTTAACATGGCAGATGTATTTAAAATTGAATCCAGATGGGACTAATTAAAGTTAAGTGATTTGCTCTCTTTGAACGGATGAATTATCATTATGAATAGATACGGTGTAACATTAATGGAACAGAATAAAACCATTATAATGTTGAATTAGGTAACTGCATTTACTCTGTTAAAGAAGTGTAATGGTGTCAAACATGTTTGATCTAAACACAATAAAGTAAACCTATGAATTTAATATTCTATAAACCTCAAAGGATTCATAAACTTTTATGTGCCACCTTGACGTGAATCCAGGCTTTCATGAATAAAATTATTGTGTTTATTGTTATTATTGTGGAGACTAATGGTCTCTGTGAGTCTTTATATTGGTGGTACCATTAAATCCTACTGAAATAATGCCCAAAACACACTAGTAAAAAACATTAGAATTTCTATGATGGTTTCTATTATTTTGTAGCATGGATCAATACCTTGATTGTATTACAAACTTGACATTACAAGTTTAAATGCACAGTTACCCATAAAATAAATGGGATCAGGTTCATGTTTATATACAAGTAGTGTGACAAAAACACCATTTAATTTGGAATGAGAAGTACAAATCTAAAGTACGAATTTTGTTTATTCCATAATGATAGTCTGGTATATCTGTTAAAATCCTCTGAAATGGAAACACACTTTGGATTTTATTGATTAGTTAATAGTCATCTGTGATGGCTTCCTGTGGTTGAATCATTTAATTATTTCAGTTTCTCAGCCTTTTCACTTGAACCTGTTGAGTCATAAAGTCACCACTACCAAATATCAGTATTGCAAAGTGTTGAGAATTAGTTTTTTGAATGAGCTCATAAAAGGCTACTTCACCCTAAAATGAGAATACAGTCATTATTATCTTATCCTCCTGCGTTTCAAAATGTATCATGTTAACTTATTTGCAACTGATCAAATATATTCTATCAGATTTTAAACTCTCTTTTCAATTTAGAAAGCCTCTAGCAAGCCTTTAGCAATATCAGTGCAACAAACAAACACGTTTGTTAGGTTAATCTTCCCCTTTTCCTTGGAGAGTTTTTTCATTTACGCTTCTGCACACATAACAGTGTTGCCAGATCTTCCATCTATCCTTTATAGCTCACACGATTAGATGAATTTGATTGCAAAATGTTTGTCTGAAATTTGAATGACTTGTGGTTTAGGTTGTGGATGTATTTTCACTCACAACAGATTAGTCCTTTCATTTAGATATTGTTTGAATTATTAAGTTTGTTTATATTTTGAAACTGAAATGATTTTTGAGTAAACCTCAAAGATATTGAATATAACAAGATTGAGCACTGCTATAGGCGGTTTCAGCAGCAACAGCATAAACAAACAGCTTTTTACCACTTCCTCTTATCTTTTGGAAATCGAAACATTTTTATTTTCCACAAGGTATTTATTCCAGAAGTCAGTTTAGTCACGAGCCAGAATGATATAACAAGCACAGACCGGAAGTTAACTTAGGGCCATGCGTGTGTGTATGTGATAAAAACTTCTACAGACGGACAATGCAATGCTGAATTTCAGAAGTCCCACCTTCCAGTTTAAAGAACCAATCATTAGGGAATAAAGACTGAGGATATTCTGGGAGAGGGGCTCTGTGCAGAGAGTCGCATGAAGCGCTTGCCAACCTGTGCACATGCACAGATGAAATGGCTTCGAGTAAAGGTGTTTTTAGCGCAATTTGAGCTTAAGAAACAAAAGTTATGGTACAGTTGATGTCAGGTTTAAATGGCACCTATGGTCTGATTCACGATTTTACATTTCCTTTGGTGTGTAAGTGTGTATTAGTACATGTTAAAGATATGCAAAAGGTACAAACCCCAAAGTAAACGATGACGTGAGTTATCGTCTTCAACGTAAATCTCTTTTCTTGGACTACAACAAACACACGGATTGTATGCAAAAGTTTACTTCCTGGGATTGGTGATGTAGACAAGACCGACATGATCATAATTCCTCCCGCTTTGGACTCACAGCCTGTAAGTTAACTCCTGTCAGCATTGCATTGTGAGGGAATCTTTCAAACATGGTAAGGAGCGTCACATTTCCGCTTGACGTCAGAGGTATTTAGGCCAATCACAACCTACACTATAAAAAAATATTTTGTGGCTTAGTAAATTTAACTAAATAAAATGAGTTTTCTTTAAATTCTTTAAAAATAATAATAATTCTTCTTTTTAACCAAATTTTATTAAAAATAACACAAAAAGGTAATTCTAAATGAACACATTATTTAGTCAATTCAACTATATTTTATCATGTAAAATTTGTAAGAAGGAAATTAAATTAATATTTTTTGGTTGAAACTACTTGAATTATTTTAGTAAATATAACTAACTAGTCAGAGCCAATGGTGTAGTGGACGGTTCTCCGACACATGGTGCAGACGCACTTCTGGTGACCCGAGTTCGAACTAACTAGGCAATGGACTGAAAATAATAGGCTGTATTTACTTAAAAATATAGTGTATCATTTGTTTTTTCATTTTACATGAAATTTTAAAACTTACTTAAAAAAGTGGATCGATGCAAAAATTATGCACTGTATTTACATTTTTTTTGTAAATCCAGCGTATTATTTTTTTTAGTGTACAGGTTAGCTGGCCAATCAGGGACGCATCGCTTTACAAATCGATGAGTTTTGTACAAAATCCATGTGTTTCAGGAAGACGGAAATCTGGAGCTACAAAAATGTACAGTATGTGGAAAATAATGTGTTTTTTGAACCATAAACCATCCTAACATATTGTATTATACCAAATACACAAAATAACGTTGCCATGAAATAGGGACACTTTAATTGTTTGTCAGAAATTTCGTTTAATCGTGTTATATTCCTACAAGCGGTTCAAGCTGAAATAGCTTAAAAGATGGTTGTTGCTTAAGTGCTGTGATGTGGCCTTGCAAGCAACTAGTTCAATTAAAAGACTTATAAAAAAGTTCAATAAGATGAATTAATGGATGGACAGATCAATGAAAATAAACAAACAAATAAACAGAGGTTATTCATTTTATCAGTATATCAGTTATTGTATAACTTTTTTGTTGTATATACTAGTCCTAATGTGATAAATTTAGTGCTTGAACAGTATTTTTATCTCTGTTTAGAAATGCAATAAGATCTAACAAAATCTAACTCAAGCATCTTCAATGCTGCCCGCGAAAAGCTGTGCTCATTATTTTTGAGGTTTTGGTATTTTACTGGAGATTAAAATAGATCCTGTTTACATATTTATAGCAGTTTAGGTTTAATGACTGAATAAAGATATCCAGGATTTTTTATTATCTTATTTGTGAGAAAAGCATTTTGTATTGCAAATTACATTTTATTGGGTCTCTAAACAGTAATATGCAGCTGTTGAATTTTAATTGCTTGCTGCAGAAATGCTAGTGGACTGGCCACTCCAGTCATAACAAGGCAATTTTGTGTGCACAGAAAAAACAGGAATTGTTGTCCCGTCATAGTTTCAGCTGGTCGGGGTTTGACTGCGAATGACTAATATCACACTTAAGTCCTGGGGTGAACCTTGAGGTCTCTTACTTGCTCAGTCAAGAGGAACCAATTCACCTGCCCAAGAAATCATTCCTGAGTAACCCAAGCACAGCCCTCCTCACATGTATCCGTGATCCAGAGATTAGGTTATTTTTCGGAGTGCCGTGTGTTTATTTTTCTTGAGCGCCAATCTCCTGTCAGATGTTTGGAGCGAATCATTCTGAAGGGCCTCGCTCCTCCTTTTATAACCGATCACCCACTTTATGGGGAAAACAACTTATATTTGTCAGGCTGGTGAAGAGTGAAGGGTATACAGCCGAAAACTGCATTTGCTTGCGGGAGATCATCTGATCCAACTTATCGAACATGTCGCTACACAATGGAGGTAGTAATAACCCCGGCGAAGCTTCTGTACTTCAAAACATCAAGGTTGGCTCTCAAGTGAGATGAAAAGCTGTGTGGGAAGATGGACGCTGGGTCTAATGCCTCTAATCTTCTATGTGAATCAGTCTTTGTTGTGTCTCTCTGCGTGGACACTACAAAGAGAAAGATGCAAACAGCGACCATTAACTTGTAGATGCTTCATTTCGACGAGTGTCACGCCAAAACCATGCATGCATAATTTTTTTCCTGTTTTTTTTTTCATAATGCCCTTAAACTTCTTTTCTTCAGCCACGGTTTGTGAATTTATACAAAACAGCGAGGAGAGCAATCAAAGCCTTCAGGATTGTTTGCACATTATAAACATTCATGAATATGGTCATGAATATTAATTAGGTGACAAAACATTTGCCCAGCAGTCCTTGCTGAATGCAGGGAAATAAGCGACATGGTAAAATGCGGCTTCCTGTTTGTACGTCCGTTCAGTTTAGGGGACAGACTTTCCACAAGCAGGGGGTGACATGTCTCCTTCCAGTTATCATTACTAAATATAGTTTATAAAACATTCATTTGATATTACTAAATGTAGGTTTGGGAGGAGCCTAAACATTTAATCATCATTACAACCATATATAAGCAGCAGTATATCTGCGCTTTCCCAGCGACAGTTCTTCCGGCATTCCTTCTTCTCCTCAATCTTTGCTCTTTTTCTCCTAAATGCAATTTCATTATGGGGGTTTGAGCTTGAAGCTCGAGCTGAGCCTCGCCTTTGAAGACAGCAAAGCAAGCTACAATTAACTATTAGACTGAATAAGAAGGCAAACTTTTGTACTAAGTATAAAGTTTAATTAAACAATGTACAGATTTTTTGATTAACCTCCTTGGCCCCAAGATGGGAATCTTTGAAATGTTTTTGTTATAAGATAGGTTAATTCCCACATACCAAAAATACAAATACTGTGCAGACTTTTTTAGACAGTTAAATCTGTAACACTTAATGAATTAGATGAAAATAAACAAACAATGAACGATGCTTCTACAGCTTTTATTAATCTTAGGACATGTTAATTTTGGGATTTACTAATACATAAAATCAACCGTTGTTACTGTTAACATTAGTTAATGTACCATAAACTAACATGAATAACTATAATGACATTAACTAATATTAAGAAATGTTCATTTATTATTGTTCATTGTTTGTACATTTAAATTAATCCATGTACTAATACAACCTTATTGTAAAGTGTTACCGTTAAATAATGTTTTTTTTTTAGATTTAAATATATAATACCTTTAAATTACTGTGCCCATCACAAAACAAGGATGTTGCATAACAACACCTGTGAGTTTTAAACTCACATGCCAACGTTCTACTAGGTCAATACATTTATTTCTTGTTTAAAGAAAAATCATAGTTTTTCAATATTTTTGCTATGTTCTTACCTCAACTTAGACGAATTAATACATACATCTCGTTTTTCAATGTTTGAACGTAATCTTTGTACAGCGCGTCGTGGATGTGGAAGCATTTAGCCTAGCCCCATTCATTCCTTAGGATCCAAACAGGGATGAATTTCGAAGCCACCTAACACTTCCATGTTTTCCCTATTTAAAGACTGTTACATGAGTAGTTACACGAGTAAGTATGGTGACACAAAATAAAACGTGGCGATTTTTTGAGCGGATAAAAAAATGAGAACTATATTGTATAGCGGAAGAGCACTTAGTTTGCAGCACTTCGACCTCGGCGCGCAGTAACATCATCACTCCTGACTACCCCCCCTCTTGCTCAAACTTACGTCAATGTTACTGCGCCTGAGGTTGAAGTGCTGCAAACTAAGTGCTCTTCCTCCATACAATATATTTCTCATTTTTTATCCGCTTAAAGAATCACGTTTTATTTTCTGCCACCATACTTACTCGTGTAACTACTCATGTAACAGTCTTTAAATATGGAAAACATGGAAGTGTTTGGTGGCTTCTAAATTCATCCCTGTTTGGATCCTAAGAAATGAATGGGGCTAGGCTAAATGCTAACACATTCAAGCAGCGCTGTACAAAGGTTAAGTGCACGCATTGAAAAAAGATAGATATGTATTAATTCGTCTAAGTTGAGGTAAGAACATAGTAAAATATTGAAAAATGGTGGTGTTTTCCTTTAAATAATAAATCATTTGCTCAGTTTTGGAAACTATACTGTATTGTGTTGGTGTGTGTTTAATTTTTGATTCTTTTTTCATTTTTTTTTTACCCTAGAGAGGTTACTTTCTCTCTGAGGCCTTTTACCCTCCCGAGTCTTCATTAGGAGAGACCTTGGATCCAGCTTTCACACTCCATGAGACTGTTGCCAAGGTAAAAGTAAAACTTTCCATCCAGTCCAACATTGGGGATTTATTTGTTTGTGGGTTGGTTTGTCAGATGGTCTTGGTTTGTCAGAATCTTTTATGTCTGTAAATTGATTTAAAAAAGGTGAATGGAAAGAATATTACGTAACCCCAACCGACCATCAATCCACCGACAATGATTGCTTGGCCAGAACCTGACATTGGCCAGCATGTTCTTACCCCATTGGCCTTTTAAGGAGCAAGCACGCATGCTCAGACCGCACACCGTGCATAAGTGCTATGAAATAAAGATGAAACTGGATGCAGCTTTAATAAACTACTTTTCTCTTTTAACTGCAACAAGAAATACAATGGCCATTAAAGTTCCTCATCATAGTCAAGCAGATATTGTTCTGCACCATGAAATATTCAGGACCCTTGAAGACAGATTGGCAATGACAAAGAAAGTCACGTGGAACAACAGCGAACGATACAGCGGATGAGAGGCTCACAAATTGTCCCCTTATTGTTCAGTCTCCTCAAACCGCACATACAAACATTATATGCAAGAGACATTAGATACAGCCACAGTCTGCAGAATCTGAGGAGGCAAATCTTTAGTGTGGTTTTGAATTCACCGAGCAGAATTGGATGTGTCAAAATATCATATTTTTCAGCACAATGGGCATAAAGGTTGGAAAACTTCCATGAATAATAAATCAAGACAGAGAGGGTAAGATCTCGGGCTGCAAAAATGTTCAAAGACACACACACACACACTGGGGTGGGAATTTTCCCACCATGAGTTGACCTGAATCCTTTGAGATGACAGAATGGGTTATGCTGCCAGAAAGGGTTATTATGAACGTTGACACTTACAATGCAATACACACATTTTTTTTAAGAAATATTAATATTAAAAATATTACAGCTGGAAGCTACAGAACTGATAGATGTGTAATGTACATTTATATTAGTAAATATTAGTATTTTGTATGTTTTGCGCGTGCAATTACATTATTTCAAATGGAGACGAATGGCAAGCGTGCTCATGCATGGTCGCGACATGCGCATGGTGCCGCAACCTTTTTTTTTCAGGCGCGCCGGTGCCCCAACCAGATGAAAATACTTCCATACTGATATTGTATCTGTCTGACTCCATACAGTAAATTATCGTAATTACCGTATAATGAATATGCTAATTATAATGTTTTTAGTTCGATGTCATGACCCAGTTTGTTTCATTATAAGTCTAATAATGGTACAACTGCTTATGCTTCGTTTACCAAACGATGGTGGATAGATTTGTAAGTCTGTCAGAAAATGTGGGTTACAGTTGCCTCTGGTCTCCCATACGTGCTTTAAAATTAGCGCAATAAGTGGCATAATATTTCAAGTCGACATGATTTTGACAATTTACTCATAATGTGTGTGCCTACACTTATGTGTCTTTAATGAAGTATTGTGTAATCACAGGCCGTGATTTGCTGGCGCAGTTAAGTGTTCGTTGATAAATACAAAAGTGCCTCGTGCGTGATTGTGAACCATTCGTAATTCATAACTTTGTCGTGTATGTTGTGGAGCGTAAAATTTGATTTATTCTCCCAATGTTCAGTACCCACTTTTCACGCCTGCGGTAACCTCTAGGGGTCGCCTTGTGTAAATATGTCCTACTTTCTAAGTTTATAGTCACACTGGCCCTGTAATGATGCTGTAAGGGTTGCCATTTTCTGCCTGTGTGCACTTTATGACCATAAAAGTCAATATTAATGTATGTTAATGCCTCCTGAGAATTTCTTCTACATCACATGACCTGTAGTCACCGGCAGGCTGCCGCTCCGGTACGCTTTAGCATCCAACCAAAATAACATCTGTGGATGTTGTTAACTTGGTGATCTAGATTTCTTAGGGAAACTAAATTCAAGTAGCCCCTCGATGCCAGCTTAAATCGGTGGAGGCAGACGTGAATTGATGGGGTGCGAGAGTTGGGTCTCATTGCTGTCTAGCTACGGTGAACATCAGGCTTCCTTACACCTGCGGGTCCCGAAGGATATCAGGCCCGAGCCGAACTCTCTTTTTCTGTGGGCTGAGGTGCTTTGGGAGTTCTGTCAGCGTGGCTTGTAACGTTCCCTGCTCATTTTTCACCCCACCTTTACAACCACAGCTGGGGCGGGTTGACGGGGGGACAGAGGGGCCGAGCAGTGCGGGTGAGTTGGTTCCACTCAGCCTGGCACAGGATGCTGGCATCGATCATTTGAGCCGCAGGTACAAGCACACTTCATCACCCTCACAGGGTTGTATGCGGCATACCAACTCTCAGTGGTCTGAAGCCTCTGTTTTTTCATGCTTAGCTTTAAATCTACATCTAAAGTTACTCATTACCTAACAGGATAATTGGTCCGCTTTTCAGTCTTATACTATAGGGAAGAACCGGGGCAAAAGAAACACAGGATGAAAGTAACAAAGTGATTTTCTTCGAGCCCTGATAACATTTGCGTCCCAAACTACGACAGCATCTTAGGCACACAACCCCTGACAGAGCTGACAAATTTTGCGTTATTTACTCATCGTTTTCCTCGTGTCAATCCAGAAAGGTGTTTTCAACCATGATGAGTAAATTCCTAAAGCGGTTATTTTGTTCTTATAACGCGCTGTGTTTCTCGTTTCATGTGTTAAAGCAGTGGTTCTCAAACTTTTTCCGCGTGCAGCCCCCCTTGTGTATGGTGCATTCCTTCGCGGCCCCCCCAAAGAAAATTTATGACAAAAAAAATTCTAAAATGTAACATTTTAATTAAACAAAACATATTAAGTTATACAAAGTATTGCTGTTGGTTAGTAGCCTTATTTTTTTAGGTTTAATTACACAGAATTCATGATAAATTAGTGTATTTTATAAAATGTCATAAAACTGGGGCCCCCCTGGCACCATCTCGCGGCCCCCCTGGGAACCTTGAGAACCACTGTGTTAAGGTACTGATCAATCTACAGGTTATTTAGTGCTCTAACACATCCTGAAGTTTGACCTCTCTGAGTTTTTCAAAAAAAAAAAAAAACATTTTATCGGGTTTATATGTGAGGAGATCCTGTCGGGTCGAAAGAAACACTTGTTACTTTCGTCTTGCTGCTAATGCTGTTGTATATGTAAAAAAAATATTGAAAAATTTATATTATTCTAATTTGATTTAATTTAATTTTCAAAGTGTTCAAACTGTTGATTTTTTTATTCTTAACAATTTAGGTTTGTACTGTCGGTTGCTTTTGAAACATTTGATAAAACTGAAATTTAGAATAAAATATATTTTCATAATTTTTTTACAAAGATAAATGACAAAATAAGCTTGCAGTTACATATTAACGAGGCCATAGTCATGTAAATTAAATAAACCCTACTGAAAAATCCAGCAAAGACCAGCATAGGGTATCTGGTTTTAGCTGGTTTAAGGTGGCAGTAGCTGGTCTAAGCTGGTCCTCCTCAGCTAGACCAGCTTAAAAAGTGACCAAAACACAGCTAGACCAGCTTCCAACACCAGCAATACCAACTAAAACCACACTCTAAAAAATGCTGGGTTGTTTTTAACCCAGGGCTGGGTCACTATTGGACAGAACACACTGCTGAGTTAAAATGACCCAACTGCTGGGTTATTGTCAGTCAAATCATGTTGAAACAACGCAGCATTTTTAGAGTGCAAGCTGGGAGACCAGCTAAAACCAGTTTACCAGCTTATGCTGGTCTTAGCTGGATTTTTCAGTAGGGAAAACAAGTGTAACACAAAAATCTATCTTGTTTTGTTGTGTTACTTTCGTCCCTGCAGGTGGGGTCGAAAAAACAATTCACTATGTTTAAAGTGAAATTATTCTGAAGTGGTTTTATATTTTTACAAAATTCCACCTGGTATTGATAATTTGGGTTTGTACTGTTGGTTGCTTTTGAAACATTTGATAAAACTGAAATTCAAAATAAAAATATATTTTCATTATTTTTTACAAAGATAAATGACAAAATAAGTTTGCAGTACATATTAACGAGGTCACTTGTGAGTTATTGATCATGGCAAAAATATATCTCTGTCTACAACATTATCTTTTACAATTATGTTTTTCTGAAAAATTGTACTTTTGCCCCCGCTCTTCCCTATTATTAAATATTATTGCTGTACTACAGATAAACAGTATCTAACCACTAAAAGACATCAGAACACATTGACTGCATCCAAAAGCATTCCATGGAATGTAGGCAGGCATGTCCGAATCCAATGTTAGGTTTACTTCCTGTCTCCTGGGATAACTTTATTGTCCTATCCCACAATTCCATGTGTGAACGTGCATGGGAATTGTGATTGGCCGAGCCTGGTTGAGTTCAGAAAAATTCAATGGTGGCCAAGAAAGCAGCTGGAGTGGAAATTAGGTGTAAAGAAAGTTATTTTAACTTTAAAAAAATTTTAACAGCATTTTTAGCGAGAAATTATTTATCACAAAGGCACTCTCTGTTTAAATTTCAAACATCCATTACACTGCCTATGAAGTCTGTCCGAATGCGTTTCTCGGAGTTGCCTTCATGCCTCCGAAGTCAGCTGCCTAAGCTTTCGGACGCAGCTAAACTGTTTTGCTAACCTTTTGCGGTTAATTTTAGGTTCAGTGCATTATCTCCACTTATTTCTTGAGGTTGATGCTTTTCTTATTATAATCATACATCAGTTCAGGTGAAATCTTTAATATTGACTGAGTAAGGTCATGTCAAAGATTAAAATCAGAATGGAATCAGTGATTGAAATTAAGCATCTAATCTTATAATTAGATCATGAAACCTTATCTTGTATTTCACAGAAGTATTAGCTCAGTGTTAACTACTATGAAAGCAATATCACATCGCAGTTATGTACTGAATATCAGCACAGCTATGATTACCTGCAATGTGAATCACAGCCCTGCTGATAATATAACAGCTCTCCTGCTTATTTGAGATTGCATACTGTAGTGTGCAAGGGCAACTTAATATATACATTTGTTTAACAAACCAAGCAACTGGTCATTTATTTTTAATAACTGTTGCAACTAAACTTGACAGTCGGTGACCTCTATGCAAATGGCACCATCAGAGTCTAAATCAGCATTTAGTGTAATGAGAAACTGTCATGATTGGATGATTCAGTGAAATTAGACTGACTAAAGAAGATATGAAGAACGATTTGAGCTTCCATCTCAGAATAGGACACCGGGTCATACTGTAATTGATAGGCTTATATGTGTGCAATGCATGATGTCACCCGCGATTGTGTCTTAAGGGAAGTTCGGTGTTAGAACATACCTTCAAGTACAGCGTTTGCAGATGGAAAGAGTCTTTTTAGGCAGCTTTCAACTCTCAGAACTTACCGTAGAGATAGAGTTATCGCACCCCAAGTTCTTTCAAAATTAACCTGCCATGCATCGCTTGCCCTGGGACTCAGCCAGCCAGAAAGTGCCGTGAAGTTGGAAGCCTGAGAGATCGGGATCTGCCAGCTCGAGAGACTGTGAGGTTGAGAGCAGCTGCCGGTGGTGATTGAATGTCCCAGGACAGCCATTGTTATGTGTCAGATGGAAACAGTGGTGGCGTGGAAGAGTGAAAGGTCTGTATTGTTCTCTGACAGCCTGAGTGACGCTAGCCGGGCGGGAGAAGAAGCGTGAACGGAAGATTCTGCCAGCTCTGCTTACACGGCACTGGAAGGGGCTGGAATCTTCTGATGGGCTCCGTTGGGAACGTCTACCTGAGAAGCATCTCTATTTGCTTTTCTTATATACACTCACCGCTTGATTAAAAGATTCC
Organism: Misgurnus anguillicaudatus; assembly: GCF_027580225.2. NCBI lineage: Eukaryota > Metazoa > Chordata > Actinopteri > Cypriniformes > Cobitidae > Misgurnus > Misgurnus anguillicaudatus. Next base: position 20,185 of record NW_027395285.1, read on the forward strand.
TGTCCGGAGTCCTTTCACATAAATGAGTGTCAGGCCATTGCGGATTTGATTTCGGAATGACGTTCGGATATCATTGTTCCGTCTCCATCGGAGCTAATGCGATTACTCAAAAGCACTGGCTGTCCATTGTTGGAATTCACCCTCATTTGAGTTCTTAATGTTTTAGTCTTTTAATTGCTTAAATGGACCATCTGCTCAAAGCAGTTGTATTAATATGAAGTCACCATTTGGAGGATAAAGGATTGCAGAAGAATTGCTTGAGAAAGCTCCCATTTTCCTAAAATTAAGTCTGAAACGATAAGATAGCTCTAATTTCCCAGAAATTACAGCCTTTGACGTATCGTATAGAAATGGGCTCGTAAAAGATTGTGAAGCGAACTTCAATTAAAATGCAAAACAATAGATGGACAAAGAAAAAAATCGAAATAAAAATGCAGTTACCAAGTGTTTGTGAGATTCAACATCAGTAGTAAAAAAATCCAAAGAAAGAGATTCATCTGTCTGCCCCCCCTCTCTCTCTAGATAAACTTGATGAACTTGATGAATTGCTTTTAGGAAGACTATCTAGATAATGCTTTAAAGAGCTTCTCCGGCACATAACTTGTCAAAGCTCACTCAGGTGGTTTAATCTCGAAGGATAACACGCCAGCTCTTTGTATTAGGCCTTGATGATGCTGCCGCCTTACAGCTCTTTTTTAAGAAGAAGAAGAAGAAGAAGTGAGATGATCCTGTGTTTTTTCTATTAATCTCATCATGTAGCTCGGTTGGTAGACCATGTTGTTAGCAGCAAAAATGTCATGGGTTCGAATCCTAGGGAAAACACATATTGATAAAATGTATGAAATCTTAAATGCACCTTAAGTCGATTCTCTCAAATGTGTTAATTGCAGTGTAAATGCTTTATCTAGTTGTAAGTAATATTATCCATTAGAGTCTGCATCGATCCGCACTTTAACAAGAAATTGCGAACCATCCAGGTACTTTAAAGTGAGGTGCATGATTTTTGAAAACGATTTGGAAAAGGGAGTCGGGCCGATTACCAAAACACACTTGTAGCCAATCAGCAGTAAGGGGCGTGTCTACTAAACGACATCATTGCCTGGGTTGCGAATGTGTGGGGTGGGTCTATCAAAAGAAGGTCCAGATTTTATTGGGGTAGGGGCGTTTTTGTTTAGGTGATTTCAAATGTCAACATTGGCTTTCAGAGATCGTGCACCCCACCTTTAAGGATACTCATTATAACATAGCATGATATGGGCAGCCCAGTCTCACGAAATATCGTTATATAGTCACGTGATATTATCACGAATTTCCGCGTTTTTTCGTGATCGTATAACGAATTCCTGTTTTCGTGTGATTATCACGTATTGGTTACTCAACTGTTTTGTCCTATTTTCTTACCATTGTCACTCCAATTTAGGGTTAGATTTACATAAAATGACATCCCTACCCATACCCAACTCTAACCCTAACGGCAGGCGACATATAAAAAAAATAAATACGAAAAAATAGTATAAACTAATATATAAAGTGACATTCTAATGCAAGCACCAAATCTAAGCCTAAACCGAAGTGACAATGGTTTAAAAATAGGAAAAAGCAGTTGAGTAACCAATACGTGATAATCACACGAAAACAGGAATTCGTTATACGATCACGAAAAAATGTGGAAATTCGTGATAATATCACGAAAAAATAATTTAAAAAAAATACGTGACTATATAACGAAACTTTGTCAGACTGGGTAGTATATGGAGCATACTATTTCTAATTTCAGATACTATTTAGGATGAATAATACACAAACTGGGACACAGTGATAGTTAAATTGAATGTTCAAAGTGCTTTTGTATTAATGGGTACTGAGGAACTCAAAAAAACATATTAAAAGCAAAGCATGCTGCCAAACATCTTCAGTTGTGTTTAAGGACAAAAAGCTTTTGGAATAACATAAAGGTGTATGATGACAGAACTTTTCCTTTTATGTTAAACATTTACGTATGCTTTAAATGAGCAACTTCTAAGCAATGGCATTCTCATCAGTCTCATCCCATTTCCACCATTTTGAGATTTGTGTAAAACAAAGTATGGAATTAATTAATTTCACATCATCCTCAGGTTGTTTAATAATAAATCATCATCGCTCTGAAAATAGGAATTTACTTTCAGTTTCACACTCACTGTGAAATACGTTAGACACTTGTGCTTTCATGCTGTTAACATACCAAGAAGCACATTTTTAAGTTTCTTAGTAGTTTGAACACAGGGTGAATTTCACACTTAGATGTGCTTTTACCCTCCTCAGTGCATTCAAAGAAAGTGTTAACCTGCAAATGAAGTGCATGTGTTAAACATTCGGTTATAAACACAGATTTTTTCTATGGATGTTTCTTATAATAAATATAATTAGCAAGGAAGGGCACAATCCACCCACACTGCATGTTAAACTTTTTTTTATCATCATTTAAACATGTCACTATATTAATAACAGTTATCTACCTATATGTGTGTACACAGAATAACTTTTCACTTCTCAAGGCAAAGTGTATGTCTTTGTCTGTTGGATATTTTCTTTTATACTATTGTGTAAGTGCATTTAATGTATGTGTCACTTATATGTGCATTAAAAACTCTGTGTGCACCATTGTTTATGCCAAGGGTGCAAAATAAACACTCATCAAAGTTAAAATTTTGCTTGTTAGCTTTACACAAAACAGCATGCATTGTATTAATATTTAATACAAAGCTACAGTATTTAAGTAATTTTAATTCAAATGATGGAAAATAATGTTTCTTTAATGGCCAGTAAGATATATCCCAGAAAGCAATTTTGCATTTAATAGACGTCTAGCCGTCCAAACACAGCCTAGACATCTAGGCTAAAACAAGGCAAAATGTGTGCTGTCAGTGAAAATATAATATACATTTAACCATAGCCCAAAAATAAAGTAAATAAATAAATGAAAGCAAGCACTTTGTAATCACTGTTGACTTTGCTTACATGGTGAATTTCATATATACATTTTGGCAAAAACAGGATGTAAAACCATTTAAAGTTTATTTTGGCTAGAAGTTGGTTACTCATAGCCGCATTATATCGCGTCTAGTTAACTTAGACAGTAAAATAATTTTTCAGTGTGTTTTCACCGTTATTGGAAAGTGTAGTAAAAAGTCATTTTTGCCCCCCCTCTAGATGTTGCTTCTGTCAGAGCTCCTAATCGCCCCAAGCCCAGAAATAAAATTCTCTCTGTGGTTTTAATGCAGCAATTGTCACCAATACAAATTGCCTTTTTTTTGGAAAAAATAAGGAATTAGCAAACCATAGATTTTTCCAAAAACTCTGAACTGATGTGTGTGACGGGTTTCTTTCACGTGCTCTACGTCACCGCTGGCAGCATATCAGGAGGAATTTATCGTGGCCTAATACATTACATGACGAGACGTCAAGGAGTAATTTTCCCAGACACTCCTGGGATTAAGTCAGTGTTTAGATGGAGCTCTCCCAGCAATTCTTCTTTATCACCTGGCTAACGCAATTGGCGTCTCATTGTACGAGAGCTGACACGAGTGTCGTTCGACACACATTGTACCAGGGACGTGTAATTTGTCCACAGAGCGAAGGCTGTCCTGGAATCTGGTTCACGTTCACTGGTTCGTCTCATGCGTGGTGAAGATTAACGCCTCATCCATCACTGCTAGTGATTAAACAGAATTCTGTACGTTCGAGGCCTTTTTTGCCTTTGTATAAAACTTAAAAACGAGGAAACATGCCATCTGGGAGCCAGCCGAGCACTTTTTTGAGGACAAATTTGCCTGTTTTAGAGCATATTACTGCCTAGACTGCCCCCATGTAGTCCAATTTCCTCATATTCTGATATCCAAACGTTGGTTTATGCTGGATGCTTTTGATGTAGTCAGAGTTATTGTCAACAATTACATTCAAATTAGGGCTGGGCATAGATTAATTTAGATTAGATTAATTAATTTTTTGCATAATATATGAGTTTGTGCTGTGCATAAATATCATGTATATTTAAACACACACACACACACACACACACACACACACACACACACACACACACACACACATATATATAAATATATATATTTTACACATATATAAATACACATATTTTAAAATATATATACATTTAAGATTTTTTTATTTATATATCTTTTTTATTTATATATAATAAATATAAATAAATATATATGCACATGTCAATGTTTCTTAAATACATACATGAATGTGTGTGTATTTATATATATACATAATAATTACACACAGCACAAACTCATATATATATATATGAAGAGTTTTGTTGCAAAACGAGATAACCACCGTTTTTTTAATTGTTCAGAAATCTTGTTTTTTGGTTGTGCATTCCAATTAATTTCAATGCAACTGCAGTTGGTTTGTTTTGATTTAAACCTTCATAACTTAAAAAATACAGCTAAGTAGCACCGTAAAACAAAAGAATAACATGATAACATAATAATAAACATGTTTTGACAAAAATGTAAAAAAAATGGATTTATCTCCATAAAAATAGTCCCTGACTGCGAAAAACAACATGAAAGTTCAAATAAAAACAACAAACTGTTCTCAGACTTTGTCTCATTATATGTTTATGTGTTGCTAAGGGTGTTGCTAAGGGCGCAGTGATATTAAATAGAACCGTTGGGTGAAGCGGTCATAGCAGTGTTTTATTGCGAATAAAGCACACCTATTGACCAATCAGAATCAAGGATTGGAACTAACCGTTTTATAAATATATATATTCAGTATTTTCACATTAATGCAATGAAAAGGTTAATGCTGTAGACAGCAATTAAAATGTCTTATTTTTATACATGTCACCCCTGACAATGTTTCAATCGAATGTTTGTGTAAAAAGCTGTCTCTTTTCCTACGTATGGAATTAAATTTTGTAGTACTGTATTATACCCCTTCAGGCCAACACAGTCTTAAGGCAAGTCGTGTTATAGTAACAAAAATTTTGATTAATTTATTTGTGTTTGATGACACACATTTCTGCTGTTTTTCGTCTTTTTCGTTCTTTCCAGCACAAATTTCTATCAGTGGCTGTTCGCATGGATTTCTTTATCGTTTGTTTCCTATTTTTAAATCATTGTCGTTTGGGGTTAGGGTTAGATTCGGGTTTGCATTAGGATGTAATTGTATGCATTGGTTTCTACATGTTTTTCGTCCGCTTTAAAAAAACTATTCTCGCCTGGAGTTGGAGTTAGAGTTGGGGTTTGGGTTAGGAAGTCACAGAAAGTGATTCTAACCCAAACCCCAAGCGACAACGTTCAAAATATCGAAAACAAAGAGAGAGCATTTGGTCAATATCATCATCTTATTTTTTATTCAAGGTTAGCGACATCTGATCTCTTCATATATAAAATACAGTATCTAATACCATAAAACCGTTATTTGTTATACTTCATGTATATGTAACTTGAACTATTTGGTTGTAAATCAAATTGCGCAACAGAATCGCAAATCAAAATTATTGTTATGAGAAAATTCAATTTCCTCCCCTCACTATTAACTTCCACTGTCACCTCGGGAGGGCTTTGAGCATTCTGGCAACATCACATCTGTAGCCAAAATCTAAACTGATGGTGTTATACCAGTCACCCTTCTCTTATAGTTTTTATGATTTCTTTGAATAATTACTAACCTAATGTGGCAAATAACTGGAACATTTTTCTCTATTAATAATAATTTGCTGTCTGATTATAATGGTACATTTTTCAAACTTTAAAGGATAAATGAAAAGTGACATTTCATCATTAGGAGAAAGTAACAATTTAAACAATAGCAGGCAGTGTTGGTGTACAGTCCTGGCCAGAGGGACCTCAACATTTGTTAGCATAATAATTTCATTGCTGTTGACAGGCAAGTTCGGCTTCAGCTCTGTTTACAAGAATATACTTAGGAAACCTCATTTGACCTTCAGTCCGAGTATTTCTGTTTTAAATGTCATTTTTTACTTTTTGATTTTGAATGAAACCACATGGCACTGCATCTCATATTTTTTTCAGGATTAACAGTATATTTTTCGTCCTTTATGAATAATTTCTGAGCACGGAAACTCTTTAAAGCAAGCAATCTCTTTTTCAGATTGGTTTCCTGCTGTCCTGTTTTTACTTTTCTGTTAGTGATTTCTGAGATGGACCCTGCAGTGTTTCTTGAAAAAGTCCCACAAAAGCCAATTAAGAGTATATGATGTGCATCTATTATGAAGCAAATGGCATGCAATTTGAAATTGTTAGGAAAGAAATGCAAATCTAAGATGCAGTCATGGGTATAGACTATTTGTGTACTCCGTAGGGAAAGTGTTTTCTTAATGTCTACACAGCTGTGAGGCATGCGCAGTTTCTGAAACCATCAGTAATTAAAAATTAACACATCATAACACGCCAATTCAGTTAATCGGTGCATTTGTAACCTTACATAAATCTGAGTTATTGTTTTTGGTGTCACGGTTATCGTGTTTATCTGTTCTAGCCTGCTGTGGCCCCTGCTCCAACTGTGTACTTTGCATGCTATCTCATACATTATAAATATAATGTTTTGAATAAGAGCCTAAAAATCCATATAACCGAGGGGGTTGGTGTTTCACTTGGTGTTTTACTTGAAAAATATTATTAAGATCATTAATTGCTGTTTAAGAGCCATGCCTTAGTGTGCCCCCCTACACTTTACTAATTGTTCCTACATCTGTGTTTTTGATAATGGTCCATTTAAGTTTATGATATTTTTATGATGAAATCAATTTCATTTTATGAATAAACTTTTGACCTTGTTGGCACATTTATGACTAAAGATCTAAGCTTTTTGCTTGGGAAACTGCAGGCATGTAGCTTTATCTTTTGGTTTTGTTGGTCCAATAATTTGTTGTATGTTCTTTAAAGCAACACTATGTAGTTTTTTTTACCTTTAAATAATGTCTCTAAAATTATTTCAGTGATAGAACAACTTTTAACTGGACAAATTGTACTGTTGCTGCAACCTGAGCAGCCTCCTAGCTGCTACAAGCACACTCTGAAAGTGGTGGTGGAGGGTAGAGCACACAGCCCCGCCCCTCCCCCTGCCTCCAGAAGAGTGTCTGATACCAGGCACTGTTGCACTTTTCAACCACATGGGGGAGCTGTAAGTCCTTTTTACATGGAAACTACATTGTGTTGCTTTAAAGAAGCTGTACGTAACATCGCAGTCTAAATATTGGAAAATAATCCTTGCCCCCTCTCATATTGCCAGATGGCTAACAATGGAAAGAATATGTTAATCTGCTCATTTTTATTTGCAATAAATTATGTCATCTGCAAATAACAAACCCACTCGTGTGGATTTGTATAACCATTGTGGTCTCATTTAAAGGGATAGTTTACCCCAAAATGAAAACAATGTCATTAATGACTCACCCTCATGTCGTTTTAAACCTGTAAGACCTCCGTTCATCTTCAGGACACAGTTTAAGATGTTTTATATTTAGTCCGAGAGCTTTCTGACCCTCCATTGAAAATCTATGTATGGTATACTGTCCATGTCCAGAAAGGTAATAAAAACATCATCTAAGTAGTCCATGTGACATCAGTGGGTCAGTTAGAATGTGTTGAGGGATCGAAAAATACATTTTGGTCCAGAAATAACAAAAATGACAACTTTATTCAGCATTGTCTTCTCTCCCACGTCTGTAGCGAATGCGCTTACACAGTGACGCTGTTGACTTGTTATCCTCGGACATGTTTGCAAAGATTTTTTTTTCAAACTTACGTGCATCTCCCTCAGACTGTAAACTAAGCTCGGGCGCAAAAAAAGCTGAGGCACACCAGATAACAGCGTCACTGCAGTCTCGTGCACCCGGTTCACAACAGACCCGGAAGAGAAGACAATGCTGAATAAAGTCAAAAATTTTGTTATTTTTTGACCAAAATGTATTTTCGATGCTTCAACACATTCTTACTGACCCACTGATTTGGGACTGCTTTTATAATGTTTTTATGACCTTTCTGGACATGGACAGTATACCGTACATAAATTTTCAATGGAGGGTCAGAAAGCTCTCGGACTAAATATAAAACATCTTAAACTGTCTTTCCAAAGATGAACGGAGGCCTTACGAGTTTGGAACAACATGAGGGTGAGTCACTAATGACATTATTTTAATTTTTGGGTGAACTATTTCCTTTAAGCAACCGTGATAACTGCCAACCGAGTCGAAATACACTATTTGGTAAATTGGCAGTGGGCAGGATCATACAAACCAAAACAAAAACAAAGATTCTGACAGCATTTCCAAAAGAGATAACTGGCTACAGCATTACTTTTCAGAGGAACAGATACATGAACTTAACACGTTTCCTAAATATCTACGAATATATTATAGTATTTTGTTTATGCAGTAATGTCAAAAAACAAATCGTTTACTCAATAATTTTCTGATATTTTATCATTTACTCAACCTCATTTCAGTCAAAACCCATTAGTTTTCAAATCAAAGCTGATCGTTTCAAATAACACTGAATGTTGACTTTCTCTGTTCCAAATCCTTATCAACTTTCATTGTATAGAAGAAAGCAGGTGAATATCTTTTGTTTCACACAACAAAGAAAGTCATATCTGAGAGAGTTTGCTAAAGATGACAGAAGTTTTGTAGTACAAACCAAAATCTCAAACTTTGAGAGAGAAATATTAAGAGCAACCAGGATATAAATACTTTAGAGTGAATAATAGTGAACAATATTCTTTTTGTCAATTCAGTTTAATACCTGCATTATTATAGTGGTGGAGCTCTCAAACATACAATAAAGCCATGCCATGATTTCACTGCTGTCATTTTCAGTGGCCTTTAGCGTAAAGGGTCTCTTTTTAAAGCCCGCGGTGCCTTTTATTCACCTCTGTCAGCATTCAGAAGCATTAACCTGCCTGCGGTTGTGACCCAGCACTGTCATCTGTCCTGCAGGATTGGAGCGTGGTCTTTCTGTTCCAAGAAGCACGTGGAATGTTTGTTTCTCAGAAGACCTCAAAGTGCGTTTTATCCTTTTTTATTTGATATTTTAGAAGAGAGAGAAACGAGAGTTGAATCGCAGCTCTGGCATTAAACCCACTGCTTTTTCTTGAGCTATCATAGCGTCCAGCAGAGGTTTTAATTCTCTGAAAGCCCTTACATTGTTTCACCACCACTTTCTATTGATGTATGCACTTATATTACTGTACACTGTAAAAAATACTTTGCTGCCTGCCTTAAATTCTTTTGTTGAATCAACTTGGATTAACAAGTAATTTCAACTTACTATTATTTATCTTGACTAGAGATGAGTTGTTATAACTACAGGTGAGTTGTTATAACTTGACTTTGCTCAACTATATTTTATAAGTTGTAACAACTCATCTCTGTTGATATGACTTGTAAATCTGAGTTGATTTAACAAAAATGTTAAGGCAGCAAAGAGTTTTACAATTGATAACTGAATGGCAGGATGTTCAACTGTTGTTTACATGTTTGTTTAAGTATAGTTTTTAATATTATTTCATTCTATTGTGTATAATGCTACAGTATATTAAAATAGTCAGTACAGACATCAGTAAAATTTCCACTACCAAAATCGATACCACAAGAGAATAAAATTGTAATAAAATAAAAATGGAAGGGTGCGTCTCATTTCTCTGTCTTAAGGGCTCGTTATAGTTGTGCGTAGGTCCTACGGTGTAGCCGCGACGGCGTAGGTTCCGCGTCGGTTTTCATTTATACTTTTGCGTCGTCGTCCGCGTCGACGTGCAAACACGCGCGCAGGCCGCTGGTAGTCAGTAACCACGCGTGTAACCACAGTAGCAGTGCGAATGCCAAAGAAGAAGAAGCTTTGCAAGTTAAGCCACAAACGAAGAAGAAACAGCAGCTTGTTGTGTATCATTTGAAAAGACCAACAATGATGGATGTAAATAAACAGCGACTTTTGTGGCATAGGAAATACTTATGACGCAGTTTTTTTTACCTGACGGGAGGGGTTCTGGTGGACCAATCACAGCGCTTGCGGTCCGCGTAGAACTGACACGCTGTTAAAAATTTTGCGAGGTGCGCATCAGGCTACACAGAGCTACGCACAGGCTACGGATAGCTACAGCGTAGAACCTACGCACGTCTATAAATCACCCTTTACCCCTTACCCCTACCCCTCGGTTTTGCGCGTTCATGTGAGGTGAAGTGGTGTCTCAATTCTCCGTTTGATCGAGGGCTAGGGCCAAGGCGTAGGGATACATTGCCCTTGAAACGAAGTGTGATAAGGACCACACTTGAAAGAGAGGGGTAAACGTAAACGTAGGAATTTCTCAGGAGAACCGGCCTCAAGATGTTTTATGGCTGAACGTTGAACTGTCAAGGAGTCGCACAAATAAAAGTAACGTTATTTTCGGCAGTTTAATTGAGGTTATATTATGACACACATGTTTATGATACTTTTAATAAAATGTTCAAGCGGTTTTAATTGTAATGTTTTGTTTTGAATCGCTAGTTAAGGCGCTAGCTAGCAGCTAAGTTATGCGCTATTTGTTGAGACGACGGCACACCTGAGACGACGACATCTTCTTTGTTTATGTCAACGCTTGTCTGTTTACGTAGCAGCCAGTTAGCGTCAAGGGAAGGGGACGCAAACGGTAATCAAGTCGTGTCTCATTTATTAAACAAACGATCTTGTCTTACCCCTTCACTCGGTTTCGAGGAGCAAGGGGAAGACGAAGACAAAGGGGAAGGGGTAAGACAGAGAAATGAGATTGGCCCTAATTAAGTTAAGATTGCTTTTTAAGTATACTTAAACTTTTTGCAAAAAAAAAAACAAAGATGTTCACTGTCAGAAAAAAAATGTCCCTAGCTGTCACTGGGGCGGTACCCTTTCAAAAATGCACTTTGAGTAAATTACATATGAGTAAATCAGAGGTACATATTGGTACCAAAGAGTGCATATTAGATATATATTAGGACCTCAAAGGTACATATTGGTACCAAATGTAAACTTTTTGTATCTAAATGGTACATATTAGGACCTATTTAAAGGGTACTGCCCCAGTGATAGCTTTGGACCATTTTTTAACCATTTGTTTTCTGACACTTTAGAGTACATAGTACAAACTATGCAATGCTTGAAGAATCAAATATAATAAAACATTAAAACATAGAAGTCATATTTACAATTAAACTACTTAAAATTGTTATTGGTCTACAATGCATGAATATAAGACATAAAACTACACATTTAATGCAGTTAGAGTTTGATTGAAGGGCAGGCTTGTAGCCAATTTGTCTATTTACGTTCGATACGGATATAACTGACTATGTTTACATTAACACTGTAAATTTCCACTAATAATTGCATGTTTACATGCATAGACAAATTACTGCATGCACTGTAAAAAAAATCCGTAGAAATTGCAGCTGGGTTGCCGGTAATTTACCGTAGATTTAAATTTATGTTTTTAACTGGCAACATTTTGTTCAAAGTTAAATGAACATTAAACATTTACAAGTCTTTGTCTTTATAGAGTAAAACTAAAAAAACAGCATCAAGCAAAACATTCTGGGAAACAAAATCTGAAGCAAAAAACAGAAAAAGGTTGATGATGACTTCTGGTTCCCAGAATGCTTTGCATGAGGCTGTTACTGTATAGTTTTATTCTGTAAAGATAAAGACTTGTTAATATTTAAAATTGATTGAACTTTGAACAAATTCTTGCCAGTAAATTACATAAATGTAAATCTACGGTAAATTACCGGCAACCCAGCTGCAATAACATTGTAATTTCTACGGAATTTTTTTACAGTGTGTGCTTCGCAGACAGTGATCAGAACCAGCCAATCAGAGATTCATGCGCGTTCATGCTCGTGCATTATATTTAGTACTTTCGCGCTACAGTAATGCCTTCTTGATATTTAAATAGCGCCTTAAATTAACAAGTCATAAATAACCTTTAACAACCATGATCAAGTTCATAACAGCTTAAAATGCAATCTACATATATATCTTGAGAGTAAAATTTGTGTACATGTCTTGACTGAGCAGTTTTAATGAACATGCCAGTTGTACCACGCAAGTTTTTTTTTTTTTTTAGGAAAACTTTTTTACTCATAAATCTGTACTGCTTGAAACACTGATGCTCATTATAGGTCCTAGAAACATTGACTTGTTTCAAGTCGGAGTGACTGTCGTCGAGCATGTCTGAAAGTGAGTAACTTGTGGATCATTGCTGACACAAGACGTCAATTGGCTAAACACGCAATAAAGTGCATTACATCATAACTTCACAGACACAGGACCCATTCAACCCGAGCCCATATGCACATGTATACACTGCCGATGTTACGGCACTGCACCCAACCATCAATCAGACATCATGAACCCAAAGTAACTTTTATTATTCCTGATCTTTATATTCACCTCTTGGATGGACATATTGTTCATAAAAAGGTTAATTTTAATAGCCGGCGCCCATAATGTGTATTGATCACACTGAATTAGCTAAATTTATTGCATTTACATGCTCTGAATCCAAACATAGCACACACTGAGCATGTGCAAGACTCTAATTAATGTTTAATAATGAGAAACGTGCTTGCAGAATGGGAAAATTGCCAGCTTGTATGTTTAAGTGAAACTTTCCACGCTGGAAGTTTAATTGGTCTCAGCATCTGGCAGATGTTTGCTGTAAATTACACCCACTACACCAAGCAATAAACACACACACATGCACACACGCACACACTCACCGAAACATTCTGTTTTTACTAATGATTTTTCTTCAATGGTGTTTACTGTTAAATTTACATTTATGCATTTAGTGAACTCGTATCTAAACTTATATGGTACTTGCAAGCTATGCATTTTATTAGTATGTGCATTTACTTGAATAAAACCCATAACCTTCTAATCAGTGTAATATAATACAGTATTGTATAATTTACAGTACAGAAGTATAGTTCATTGAGACAGCCTTTGTATTTGCTTTTTAGAAAGTTAATATGTTAATTATGATATTTTAACTACCTACCTGTTGTTATCTATGTTTTATTTTTTTGCCGGTATCTCTTGACATACAATACCATCTGGAAGCTTAATGGCAGAGGCAGAAGGTCGCTTGGCAAGAAATTTGTCTTGCCTGACACACTGGAAGAATACATTTGACAGACAGTGGTCAATAAGACATTGATTCATTAAACACCATGTGGTCAGCCGTGGTTTCGGGGACCTTAGTGCACTTCTGTACTGTATGTCAGTATAAAGTTCTTTTAGAGTGAGTCTGAACAAGGATCTCTTGTGATAGATGTTTGCTCTGTAAACCAAATAATTTATTCTTGTTTGCTTAGGAATGTGTCCATTAAAATGATGCCTCTTTGTAACTGCAGTTATGTAAAAAAAGCAGATCATTTAAAATTAGTTTGCTGCGTTTCTTACCTTGGGTTTTATGAAATTAACAAGTGGATTTTTTTCTAAAATTAGTTTTCACGTTAATTGAACCTTGGACAGATCTTTACTTATCAGACTTTCGAACATAGTGACCTCATTACCTTGAGGTATCTTATTTGAAATACTTTATAAATCTAATTAATATAATGTCTTAACTTGGCTGTCATTACAGTCTAGGGCTAATAAAATAATGTAGTTCCTCCAGCAGATTATCAACTGATCAGCCAAGACTGATTTGATTTTGAGTTTTACTAGATGATCTGTCCACCATATTAAAAGTTCATAATTGTTTCCACTGTTATTCAGAATTAAGATTTTTTACACATCCTGAAGTTTGACTTCTCTTGAGTTTTTCTAAATAAAGGTAAATCGGGTTTAAATGTCAGGAGGTCCCTTCGGGACGAAAGTAACACTTGTTGTCCCGCTGCTAATACTGTTGCATTATGTTGAAAATGTTATATTATTCGAATGTGATTTAATTGAACTTTAATAGTGTTCAAACTGTTCATGCTCAACAATTCAAGTACTGTCGGATTGCTCTTGAAACATTTGATGAAACTGAAATTTAAAATGAAAATGTAATTAAAATATTATTTGCAAAGATAAATGACAAATATATTTGCTGTTACATATTAACAACTTTCTTCAAAAGTAACAATTCGCTACTTATAATTTCAATTATAAGTTGTTTTACATTGTTTCAAAATTTCACATGTTATTGATAGAGTTATTGAATACAGAAAAAATATGTGAAATGGGTCTCAATTATTAATCATGCGTAGGCACAAATTTGTGTGTGAGATGTGCGTACAGATGTTCTGACAAAGAAATCGTGATTCAACGAAAACTTTTGTATCAAAATGTCTTCTAAATGTGCATAATAATGTTGATATATAAAATGTCCATGATTATATTAAATATTATAATATTTTCTGTATTATATATTATTATACATGATCTATATTATTATTATATACATTATATAATACATTACTTATTTTTCCTACACATATAAAGAGGATGCACGTAATAACAAATCTACACGCTTCCCTTCGTCACTTTTTAAATCTCTATATGAAAGCGTGTGTGTGCTTAATGCCTAATGTAAACATCATGTAAATGTAATGACAAGTCCAAACGTCAATCACTTGATCTTCTGTCTCTTTTATTTTAGATACAAAATAAAATATCTGTTTTTTAACGCATCGAATACTTCTTTAATGTTACTCCGGTGGACACACACTACTGGCTACCTCCAGCAAAACCTCCCAAATAAAAATTGCAAAGCAAAACAGAACTTTACAGATTAAAAATATGATCATGGATTTCTTTTCAAGCTCTTTTGCTTCTATGACAAACTTGTCAAACAATTTCTGTGGATCAGCCCTGCGGAAAGCCTTTATATGGAGCTGGTTGGGCGTGTTTTATGCAAATTACCAACCTCGTGGCCGCTCATGTAAAACACTCCAGTTTTACTAACGTAAGAACGTATAAGAATAAATTCATGTGCGTGCGCACGTGTTGTGAATCAGGCGGAAAGCGTACGAAAAACATACGCAATTATTAGTGAATGAGACCCATTATCTTTTAAAATTACATTTTTCTGAAAAATTGTACTTTCGCCCCTGCTCTCCCATACTAACAAAAATGATGTATTATTTGTTTAATCTGTATGTCATGTGACCATTACCTAAAATCTCAGGGGGTACAAGTAGATAATTTAGTTCAAGGGAGTTTGGCTGACAAAAACGTTTCAAAACCCCTGCAAAAAAATACTTTCTTTAAATGCCAAAGACATTCTTGTATGGCATCGTGAAGCACCTTTATTTTTAAGAGTGTATGGCGCGTGCAGTAAACTGTCATTTTTTCAGATGTTGATCTGGTTTTGTCAGGATCCTTGCTGATGTCACAGACTGCAATCTGTTCTGCTACAAAGTTCTGTACACGTTTGTGATTTCTTCAAGTCCGAGTGCATTTCTGCTTCAATCAGCTAGTCAAATCTGATTCAAATCCCACAGTACATGTCTAAATAGCAATCACAACATGCCTGACCCAATTTCTAATACTCAACCCACTACAATTCATCACAGGACATGAATATCCTCTGGTCTGGAGATCACATGCAGGCCTGTCAAAATCAGTGTTCGGCATTTGAGCTGCTCAGAGGGAGCCCTCTGCTGTCAGTACATCCCACCCATCCACGCACCCTCTTTTTCTCTAATATATACAAATATATTCCCCCCACAACAACACCCTGCAGTACTCACATGTCCTGGAGCATAAGATGAGTCAAGAAAAACAAGAGTATGCATATATGTACTCACACACGCACACTTTTTACAAATGCCAGAAGGCAAAACAAAATGAGATAAGGTAAAAATGAAGAGTTTGGTTCCAAAACGCAATAAATCCATTTTGACTAATTTGGGTAAAAACATGTTTTCTATACCAAGAAAGTGACAAAATGAAAACCACTATTTTCTGTTACAAACGTTTACATAGCATCTTTAGGTTATAAATACATTAAAAGTTCAAATCCATAATCTAATTTTCAAAGATTTATTATAAAAATGTATTATTTTTTCCACAAAATGCAATAAATCCATGACAAGTTTTTTTCCCCAAAATGCTATAAATCTATTGAATCAATATATAAATGTGCATTCTTCTTTGCCATGTTATATTTATTTAGTTGACTAGTGGTATACACTGATTAAAAAATAAACATTAATGGCATTAATCAAAACACTTACTTTGTCATATAAAGAACACTGTCATTGCTGCTGTTGGGACGTTGTCACTAAACTTTTTTTAAAGCAATCAGCTGTAAAATGTTTTGGTCCTGCTCGATTTTCGTTGACTCTGAGTAAAATAATGGAAAGTTTTTCATAAGATCCCCTGGGGTCAATGTGTTTGCATGACAGAAGCTTGATGCTGTCGGGAAAACAAGCAGCAGCAGGCATTTTTCCGGCTCCCGAGTGTCTTTCACGTAAATTATTAGATGTTGATGGCTTAGGTTTCTTTCTCGTCATAGAAAACCACCACAGGTTTATCAATGCCATCAAAGTATTATTTAGTTTTAGTTTGATTGTTGATCACGAAGTACAAAGTAGTGGATTTT
This sequence comes from Misgurnus anguillicaudatus, assembly GCF_027580225.2. NCBI lineage: Eukaryota > Metazoa > Chordata > Actinopteri > Cypriniformes > Cobitidae > Misgurnus > Misgurnus anguillicaudatus. The sequence continues at coordinate 36,772 of NW_027395285.1, forward strand.
GTGTGTATTTAACATGCCGCCATTGTTGTTTACAATGCGTGGAATGGTGCGCTGTGATTTGTTGAGTGGATTTATTGCATTCTGCAGAAAAGGAGGACTGGCGTTTATTATGTTTTGGGAAAAAAGAGAGAAAATATGACAGGATAACACGGCGGATTTTGCATAAAATTAACGATTTACTTTTTAATACTGACCTGATATACAATACTAATTATGGCGTTACCTCATTTTTTAGTAAAATGGCGTTTATCGCGTTTTGGAACCAAACTCTTCAAATACTGTTTTAAAATATATTTTTGTGGTATTTTAAGAAGAATTTGTTTAAGATTTGTGACTGTTTATGTTCATCAGCTGCATATTAGTGCAGACATGATTAAAACATATGGTTTTGTTATTAAAATATTTATAGTTTTAGTTTATAATTTTAATGAATTTAGTCAATAATACTCAACTGAAGGGCACCATCTTGTCTTGTGTCAGATGAATGCACGGATAGCAACCATACAATACATGTCATTCATCATGCATCTGTTTGTCACATATAAAGGGTTGACAGAAGGTGGTTGATGTTGTGGATGATTAGTTTCCTTACAGATTTCATGTACATCTTTCATCTTTTGGCAACAGATAAAACCGTGATATAAAAAACTTCAAATTTTTAGTTCAGACACATTCAGCTGTACCATTTAATGCTCACTACTAAAAACAATGCTAAAATATCTCCATCCTTGATGGCACATCTTTCTCAACTTTGCTAGATTTTTTTGTTAAGAAGCCAAAAATAGATGCAGAAAACAAAAATAGTCTATTGATGTATTGCAGATATATGCATTTGTGCAAAGTACTTATATTGGCTTCACTCAGAATGGAAAGCTATATGACTATATACTAAATAATCTGCACTAGACTGTTTATCCATTAATATTATTTTAAAGTAAATTGTATATACCTATACTTAATTTCAAACAGTGGTACAGACTGTCACACTGATGCTGCGCTTACACTATATATAAGTTTGATCCACTTATCATCTTGGAAATAAAAATATATAAACACACGCTATAAATAATATATGTGACCCTGCCTGTGAAAACCCAGCTAAAGTCATTTGTTATTTTTTACATAAAATAATTCTATATGAAGAACATTTGGTGAAAATATCACCTTGATATCTTTAATATCGACTGAGGAAGGTCATTTGATTTGATGAATTTCTTTCATTGAATTATATTTAAAGCTTGAATGCATTGTAATTGTAATTCAGTTTGGTGTTAATCTCATGTGGAACTTATCTGTCTTCGTGTTTTTCCTCCTCTGTCCCATTGTTGCATGCATTATCCATGAACTTATAAAAATATTTATATAGTATAGGCTATTATAAATAAAACTGAACTCAATCTTTACTGCTTCATATAAAAACAGCTATTGTGGGAGTCCAGCCCTAAACTCCAGCCCTGGGGCTAATTCATTTAGGTAGGATCAGTGACCGAACACCAAATCCTCCTTTTGGGAAAGTGTTACGGTGCCCCCTCACAGGTCATGATTTCACCCGTCCCAACAGCGAGATTGCCAACAAACTGCGGTTTCCAGAAGCCAGAAGAGGTCAGGCAGATTGAGACACTTACCATATGATATAACTGCAGTCGATAAGAGTTCACGCTGTGCAGTCCCTCGGCCTGGACAATAACATCATGCAGAATTTGAAGGGACCTGAGGTGAATCAATAGTGTTTGATCAGCAATACCAGAGAAAGAAAGGGCAACAAGAAGATGAGAGGTGCTGAAAGACGTCCCACTGGGTGATATAACAGACTGTGGTGTTTCATGGGCGCTATGGATAAAGGATTAGCACATTTTACAAGCTGCTTGGTTATGGTCACTCAGTAGAAAGCGATGGAAAAACTCTTTTACATTATAAAAAGTTAATAAAAAAGATTTGCAAAGATAAGAAGACTAAGTACAACCAACATACTTATATACCTGTACTGTAAGGGTTGCAGGGTTGCAGGCATGGCATCCTGACAGAGTATTTAATACAGTATATGAGTCAATTAAAAAGCATACTTAACATTAAACGGCAGCTTTTCTTAAAAATCCACTGTGGCTAAAAATATATGTCGGCAAGTGTGCCAAAGAATAAATGTTACTGTTAACGGGAGTGTTTTTGATCAAAATAAAATTAGTTGTGGTCTATCATTGATGGTAACCTTGTATCAGTACCATATGTTTTTTTATTTTCTTCAATGTTACAGAAGAAAAGCAAAATCGACGTGCCGCAAATTTGATTGAAAATTTTAATGGAATTTTTTGTTTGTGTCTATGTAGATAACAGCCGAGGTCATCCTGAGACTCGCTACGGATCCTGTTCTTCCATTTTACCCTTTGGATATTGCTCTGGATGTTCAGAACAAACTCAAAGGTAAGAATGTCTGTTTAATTCACAGTTAACACTCTGGGGTCGGCTGCGGCGCGGGCGCCGCCAACTCTTTATTTTTCAATCACTCCGTTAAGAGACTTAGATAACTCTGCTGATTTTGGACATAAGGATATGATTTATACATCATTTAAAACGTTAAAGTGTCTAGTTTTTTTTCTGTCCACTCCCAATAAAAACAGAATGTTGTGCTTTTCGCAAAATTAAGAAAATAAACATGATGCGCGTTTTGTTCTCTCTCCCTCAGTGAAGTCATTTCAGAAACGCGTCAGAAAATTAACTGTAACTTCACGAATTCATGTCATATAAACAAAGGATAAATGTCTACATAATGCTTGGAATGTCAGCTTTTAAATGATGTAAGTGAAATCGAAAACATATATTGTCATTCGGTGTAAACTGTATGAAAAGTAGGAGAGGGACCGTCTTTCTAATGTTACCTGATTATCTGTAATGAGAAGAGATCGCCACACCCCCGCGCCATTGAAGTGATTGAGCAGAGACATGCATATGCATAACTTGTGCCTCCTGCAGTCAATGGATACGCAATCCACAACCAAGTCTCTCCATTCCTTGTTGTTTCATCAGATTGCACCAAAACATGACATCTAAATCCTTATTTACTTGCGTATGTGTGTCAGTATCTCCAGACGCGAGTGTTTTCTTTGTTCTTCCGTCAAACATTTCACGCGAGGGGAACAGACATAAACAAACACACCAGTCTGGAAACTCGACGCGGTTTTTGGTATTCTTATAAAATACGCGATTGAAAACAGTTATTTACTTGCGTATGTGTGTCACTATCTCCAGACGCGAGTGTTTTCTTTGTCTTCCGTCAAACAGTTCACGCGATGGGCAACGCATACACAAACACGCGAGTCAGGAAATCGACGCGTTTTTTTGTAATCTTATAAAATACGCGACTGCAAACAGTACAATCCTTATTTGGTTGCGTCTAAGCATATATCTCCGCACAGCACGTTTATTAAACACAGGATCACTCGCATGTGCACACATAAGTTACTGCTTTCATGAGCAACACGTGAGGTAATGGCGACGGCTGTAAACAAACATTGAGCAAGTTTATCGTGCAAGTTTATCATGCTTGTCCCTTGTTGTGTTTCTACTATAATGATATAATGATTACAAAAACACAACTAAGAGTCCAAACAACGATAGGCAGTTGTTCTTTTGAGCTTTTTGCTGCACACAAACCCTGTGTTCACTTTACCATGATTAGAGTCAGGAAATCGACGCGGTTTTTGGTATTCTTATAAAATACGCGACTGCAAACAGTACAATCCTTATTTAGTTGCGTCTAAGCATATATCTCCGCACAGCACATTTATTAAACACAAGATCACTCGCATGTGCACACATAAGTTACTGCTTTCATGAGCAACACGTGAGGTAATGGCGGCGGCTGTAAACAAACATTGAGCAAGTTTATCGTGCAAGTTTATCATGCTTGTCCCTTGTTGTGTTTCTACTATAATGATATAATGATTACAAAAACACAACTAAGAGTCCAAACAACGATAGGCAGTTGTTCTTTTGAGCTTTTTGCTGCACACAAACCTTTACCATGGCTACTATGTGTGTTATTTCTCTTAAAAATGAGACTTGTTCTCTTTTTTAATTCTCAATGAGCTTGTGCTCAAACTTTAATGTAACAGTTACAAACCATTAACCAGCAGCATAACATTCTCCATTAACTCTTATTTTTCTCTTCCATCTCTCCACATGCACCATCGTCATCTAACCCGGTAGTTCCCCCTACTGGTCACATTTAGTATGTGATTCATTGCCTATCAACACATCCCCCTTTCTTTAAAGCTGAACTGAACATGCCTCAATATGTATATTTATATTACACTGGGATTGTGAACAACCAGTTTCAAAGTATTATATTTTTTAAACACACAATTAGAACATTATGTATTCAGTCCATTAATTTACAAATCGAGTCTGACTGGTCTTTTGACTTGACGCTCAGATCTTCTCAAGACCTGTGACCCTAACTGACCATCACTTGTGTCCACATGTACACATTCATTCGATTTCAGGTCTGGCACTGTTTCTGCATGTGACACAGGAGCAATTCCATCTTCATCTTCACATTCTGTTTCCTTGAAAGTCTCTTTGGTTCTGAGAAGGTGACGACGGTTCCTTCTGAGCACATGACCCTCCTCAGTCCTTACTTCATATGATCTCGGTCCAATCTCCTGAAGAACAGTAGCTTTTCGGTGCCACGCATCCTGGTCTTGAATACGCACAACATCATCTTTGGCAAGTGGTCTGAGGGTTTTGGTTGCCTTGTCATAATACTGTTTTTGTTTCCATTTCAAATTCTCCAGTTTTGTCTGTATCTCTGCATTTCCTTTGATGTCTGTGTAGCAAGGTAGGGTTGTGCGTAACTTGCGATTCATCAACAGTTCCGCTGGGGATAAACCACATTCAAGCGGGGCTGTTCTGTAGCTTAGTAGAGCTAAATAAGGATCCGACTTGCTGTCTGTGGACTTTTTAAGGAGCTGTTTGATGATATGCACTCCCTTTTCAGCTTTGCCATTTGCCTGTGCATGCTGTGGACTTGAAGTGATATGGGTAAATCCATATTGTCTCGCAAACTGCTGCCATTCCTTGCTGCTATAACAGGGACCATTGTCACTCACTACAGTCTTTGGTATACCATGTCGGGCAAAAATAGACTTGACATGTGTAATGACACTGGTGGAGGTTGCACTTGTGAGAAGAGCTATTTCGGGAAAATTTGAGTAGTAATCTATCACTATCAGATAGTCTTTGCCATTACAGTGGAACAAATCTGTACCAACTTTCTCCCAAGGAGCAGTGGGTAGATCTTGGACCAGCATAGGCTCCCTTGCCTGTTTGCTCTGGTACTTGTTACACGTCTCACATTGTCCTAGCATGTTTTCAATATCCTTGTTGATTCCGGGCCAGTACACAGCGGTCCTGGCTCTTCTTTTACATTTTTCAATGCCCAGGTGTCCTTCGTGTAACCTACGAAGTATCTCTGGCCTCAGGCTGTTTGGAATGACAATTCTACAGCCTCTCAGTAGCAGTCCATTTGCCACACTAAGCTCTGATCTCATGTGATAATATTTTGGACAGGACCCCTTGGGCCAGCCACCATGAATGTTTTCCATCACTGTTTGTAGCTCCTTGTCCTTGACTGTTTCTTCACAAATTTCATTTGCTTTGACATGAGATACAGGTAGAGACTCAACAACCATGTTGACATAATTCTCAATTTCTTTTTCAGTGGAGCATGCAGAACTCCTCTCTGGCGCTCGGGATAGCGCATCTGCCAGCACTAAATGTTTGCCTGGTGTGTACTTAAGATCAAAATCATACCTTTGCAGTTTCATGATGAGCCGCTGAATCCTTGGTGACATCTCATTAAGGCTTTTCTTGATAATTGACACAAGAGGACGATGATCTGTCTCAACTGTGAATGTAGGAAGCCCATAGACATAACAATGAAATTTCTGTAGTCCATAAGCTAATCCAAGACATTCCTTCTCTATTTGAGCATATCTTGTCTCAGTCTCAGTCATGGACCTAGAAGCGTAAGCAACTGGCTTCCAGCTGTCCCCTTCTGCCTGCAACAAGACAGCTCCAAGTCCGTCCTTCGATGCATCTGTGGAAATCTTCAGTCTTTTGTTGGGATCATAATACGCAAGCACAGGTGCATTTGTCAGTGTGACCTTTAGAGCATTCCATTCTCGCTCATTTCTCGATGTCCACTTGAACTCTTTGGAGTCATGGAGAAGTTCTCTCAGTGCTGATGTTTTCACTGATAGGTTGGGTATGAACTTTCCAATAAAATTGATCATTCCCATTATTCTGAGCACACCTTTTCTGTCTGTGGGGCGCGGCATGCCTAAAATGGCTTTTATTTTCTCTTGATCTGGCTTTACACCTTGAAAAGAAAGTTTGTCTCCAAGAAATGTTATTTCTTGCACACCGAATTGGCACTTTTCACGATTTAATGTTAGCCCATTTTCACGCACCCTTTGAAGCACTTTTGTCAGTCTTTCATTGTGCTCTATTAGATTGGAGCCCCAGATCACCACATCATCTACATAGCAACGGACCCCTTCTAGGCCCTCCAGCATGTTGTCCATTGCTCGATGATAGATTTCAGATGCTGAGATTATTCCAAATGGCATTCTCAGAAATCTATACCTCCCAAAAGGCGTATTAAATGTGCAGTATCTTGAGCTTTCCTCGTCCAATTTGATTTGCCAGAATCCCTGTGCCGCATCTAACTTTGAGAAGTACTTGGCTCCTGCCATCTCACTTGCGATTTCTTCCCTTTTTGGTATCTGGTAGTGCTCACGTTTAATGTTTTGATTTAAATCCCCTGGGTCCATGCATATCCTCAGTTCTTTGCTTGCGTTCTTTTTGTCGACACACACCATGGAGTTTACCCACTCAGTCGGTTCTTCCACTTTGGCGATGACTTTTAACTGACACATCCTTTCCAGTTCCTTTTTGAGGCGCTCCCGAAGTGGAGCTGGAACTCTCCTTGGTGCATGGATTACAGGGGTTGCATCCTCCTTGAGTTTGATTTTGTATGTGCATGGAAGGCATCCCAGTCCTTTAAAAGCATCTTGATAACGAGTCACAATGGATTCAACTGAGCCTGTTTGAACACTTACTGCTTCTGAGCAGTTAATGTGGTAAACTCTCCTCACCAGGTTCAATTTCTTTGAGGAAACACCACCGAGCAGTGATTCCCGGCCCTCAGGTACAACAGAGAACAGTACATTGTGGCTTTTGTCCTTTATTGTCACTTTCAGTCTACACTGACCTTTGCTTTCTATGTCTTTTCCGTTATAGTCTTTCAGTTGCATTGTTTTCTTGATTATTTTAGGCTTTTCTTTCATGGCCTTTATTTCTGTCATGCTGATCAAGTTTGCTTGTGCGCCTGTGTCAATTCTTAGTGCTACTAACGTGCCATTAATTGGCAATGACACAATCCATGTTTCATCATTTTCTAAGTGGCTAACATTTTCTTCTGTGGTATCTTCTTTGATATCGTTACAGGACACCATGCCAACAAAGAAAGTCTCACTTAGATCAGTTTCTTCAACTATTCTCACTGACTTTGATTTGTCCTTTGTTAAGCACTTTCTTGCAAAATGATTTTTTCCATTGCACTTTGAGCATCTTTTGCCATAGGCAGGGCACTGCCGGGGCTCATGTCTGTTACCACAACGGTTGCAGGAGTATGTTGCTGCATCTTCTCTGTTATTCTTTTGTGGTGCAGGCTTTTTTATTTTATTTTTGACTACTGCAACCTTTGCACTGTCATGTACAGCAGTGGCATTTGCTTCATTAAACGTCTTTGCATGCTGTTGTGCTAATTCACTTGCATGACACAGTCTCTCTGCTTCTTCCAGTGTTAGTTTAGCATCTCTTAAAAGCCTCTCCCTCATCCTCTTATCCTGAATTCCATAGACAATTTGATCGCGGATCATGGAATCTTTTAGATCTCCAAAATCACATGACTGCGCTTTAAGCTTCAAATCAGTCACATAACAATCAAAAGTTTCTTCGGGCTGTTGCATCCGTGACCGGAACACATACCTCTCATACACGATGTTCTTCTGTGGGGAGCAATATGCACTGAATTTTCCCAGGATGGTATCGTACTTCTCTTTGTCTTCATTTTCGCCGTACTCGAACGTGTTGAATACTTCAATGGCTTGGGGACCCGCAACTGTAAGCAGCAACGCAATTTTCCTGGCATCGGGTTTATTGTCCAGTCCTACGGCCGACATATACAACTCAAAGTGTTGTTTAAAAGATCGCCAGTTGCTATCTACGTTACCTACTAATTTCAGTCCCTCCGGAGGCTTCAAAACATCCATCTTTACAAGCTGAACTCAGGCTTGACAAAGTCGTTTGTTTTTTTTTTTACTCCTGGTACCATGTGTTATTTCTCTTAAAAATGAGACTTGTTCTCTTTTTTTAATCCTCAATGAGCTTGTGCTCAAACTTTAATGTAACAGTTACAAACCATTAACCAGCAGCATAACATTCTCCATTAACTCTTATTTTTCTCTTCCATCTCTCCACATGCACCATCGTCATCTAACCCGGTAGTTCCCCCTACTGGTCACATTTAGTATGTGATTCATTGCCTATCAACACAGTTTACGTCACGTTTTTAGTTAAATTAGATATAGTGGCATACAATTGTTGATGATGTATGCCACCAGGGAACCTGTATTTCACGATACCATCAACTAAGGAATGATTCTGCTTTGGATATTGTCGCAGTAAATTTACCACAATGTCGTGGGGAAATCGAGACTTCGTTGAGCCACGACCTAAATATATAGAAAATGCTTCACTTACAAATGTAATCCATATTCTTGACTTTAGCACACCTCAGGTTTCATACAAGCCATCATCATCAGCAGGTCACCGGCCGGAGGGGCGGAGCCCATGAGCTACGTCACAGCGACGTTATGGCGTTAATGTTTTCGTTAAAAAATCTCTCTTCTTTATTAATTTATTTATTATTTTTTATAGATAAACTTAACATAACAAAACAACATAATGTTTTGTTTATATATTATATTATATTATATTATGTTATGTTATGTTATGTTATGTTATGTTATGTTATGTTATGTTATGTTATGTTATGTTATGTTATGTTATGTTATGTTATGTTATGTTATGTTATGTTATATTATGTTATATTATATTATATTATATTACAAATGTATATTGTTTTAAGTTAGGACACATTCAGGCGGGGCTGGGGCTAAATCCATATGCGAAATAACCTGGACAGGTGGATATAATATCATTCATGTTTTTACATCAGTCCAGCTTTTACATTGTGTTATATTTTCTTCTTATTTTTTTTACAACATCTCGTAAACAATTTCCAAACTTTGAATCAGAATCGCTTAATGAGAGATTCACAGACGCTTCGCTCGACTGAATCATTAAAAAGAGTCGAATCGAATGAATGATTCATTAACTCGGACAAACGTCATTACACACGCGTGTCGCACCTTTAAACTGGTTTGCCAACCCCCTTAAAACTATTAAAGAAGAAGAAGAAGAAAAACACTCGCGTCTCAAATCAGATGTTTGTTTTCTCACGCCTCGGATGAAAGTTACTGTGTAATGTTGAAGAAACTTATGCACGTAATAATTTCTCCAGCATGAAGCATTTGTTCAATGAACGGATCTGCGCTTTATTTCGCGATAACTGGCAGCATACTTTAACATATTGGAGTGTCTTCTTTAGTTTTGGACTCTGTCTCGCTTTTCTGGGTCCGACCATACTGGACCTGAGATGTCAGACCCAGTCCACATTACAGGAGATCACTTTGGTCTTCTTCTCACAACAGTTTTTCCTCTTTATTGGAAGCACCATTGGAGGATTTTTCAGTAAAACGTGAGTATTAAGTCATACTAAATTCCTATACATCCACAGTTGTTGTTGTTTTACGTATAAACAAATTTTGTTACTTCCTCAAAAGCTGTTATCATTCAACATGATATTATGTTTACTACTATGTTCATTGAAAGTGAAGCTTCAATCTTATTTTTAAAATCGTGCGTGTTAAATTCTGTAATGTATAGCTGATTCTTATGCTGTAGGAAAGTTAATGGATTAAAAACAGGTAGATAAAATACTAGATACAAATGTTGTAGGTTTATGTGAGTTGTAGGCTAGTGTTAAATGTCCTTGAATTAATTTATTAATATCATTACATTGATGATAACAATGATCTGTTTGGTTTATACTAAGAGCAGTGATGGAAGTGAACAAAGTTTCTTTATCTCGCTGCTACTAAAACGTTTGGTAGATAAAAAAAGGAATCAAACTAATCACATTTATTCAATATAGACATGAAATTTAAATAATTTGTTGACTCATCTTAATGCAGAAAAGTTTATATCAGATTTATTATGAATCATAGAGTTCATAAAAGTTATTGTTAATGCATAAAGACATTATTCACAAATATGAAAATGAAAGCAACCTGTGTTTCTAGCAAACACAGAACGTTTCCCAAATGTTAGTTTTTGGTTATTTTTTGGGAACGTTTTTTTTTAAAGATTTTATTTTTGCAACCATAAACTAACGTTCCCCTAACGTTGCATGGTGGTTATTTTTAAATAACCTAAAAATAACTTGTACAGAATGTTCTCTAATGGTTATTTTTTGGTAATTTTTGCAACCATAAAATAACTTTCTCATAAAGTTGCAGGGTGGTTATTTTAAAATTATTTTAACGCTAGGGAACATTAAACTAACCAAAAAACGTTCCCCTAACGCTATTCTAACGTTAAAAGAGCGTTATTCTAACGTGAAGGGAACGTTAAACTAAGCTAAAAAATTTCTTAGGAAAACTCCTGGCTAACCAAAAACAAACCTTGGAAAATATCATTTTAACAACGTTAGGGGAACATTTTGAGAAACCAAAAATTGTTTGCTATGTAGGCAGCTTTTAGTCATCTAATATTTTTTAAATTAAAGGTGCTTTGCAGCATTGCCATAGACAAACCATTTTTTAGTTTCCTAAAAATCTTTTATTCAAAAGTTAGGGTTAACCCATAACCCTAACATGCATTTCTTCATCACTTTTATATATAGTCTGTAACATTTTCCACTACAAACAACACTGAAAGATCACTTTGGAGAGTTTGGAGACTCACCAAAGGACCCATTCATGGTCTCTGTTTGTGTCTAAAAACTTCTGTTGTGGTCATGTGCTTATTAAAGTCATACTGTTTCATTCAGGTTATTCAGTTAATCTGGGACTCAAGCCATATAAACACACACAAGCTGTTCCTTTATAGTACATGGCAGACAAAGATATGATAAACAAGTTTAACAAATTTTTCTTATTTGCAAAACTGCTCTTCACAGGACACAGATCACAATCACAGTTATTTCTGTGTCTTCATGTTGAATAAGGAACTGAGAATTGTTTATTTAAAAAGGAAATGTTGCTTTTAGGTCTGTTGATGATAACATCAATGTCTTTTATAGTTACAGTAGGTGTCAGTTTCTTCACACTGACAGTCTGCAAGGTTTCAACTAAATCAAACTTCTACTTTTTTTAAATATTTTACATTCAGGTGTCTTTTAATGGTTTAAAATGTTTATGCAATAAGAAAACTGAGAATAATGAATTCCCACACACTGTACATTTGTGTCCGGTTGTCCTGTAGGATCTTTATCAGTCTTTACAGCCCTGAATATATTTAAACAAGATTATGTTGTGTTTGGTCTGTGAATGTGTCAAGACCAGGAAACCTGGCATGAGCAGAGTTAAACATCTGCTGTCATGAAGCTAGCACAGATACTTGATAAGTTATCTCTACAAAAATAGTTTTCGGGGCAAGGTGAAAATTAAGTCAGTAAGAGATATCACACAGAAATATTTAAGGGTTAAGCATGCATGTAACCTTTCTTCAGGGCTTTATGCAAAGAATTTTTCATAATGGCCCGGTCGGTCAGGCCAGTGGTTCAGGTTTTCACTTATCCTGCCAAAATTTCCTCTGGACCAGCAAAAAAGATTTCAGTGTCACATATAAAACAAAAATCAAAAGTCAAATATAATTGTATATACATTTTATTAATCATTTGTGAAGATAATTGGCAATTTTAAATGTAAACTCTAATTCACAATAATCCCATAAGGGTCAATCGTTCAGGTTTATCAAGATTAACTGTGAACAGAAATGAAGAAAAAAAAGCGAAGTTTAGGGCTGCAAAATGATTAATCGCAACTAATAGTTTACAGAATAAAAGTCTTTGTTTACATCATGTATGTGTGTGTACTGGGTATAATAATTAGAAATATTTACATGTGTATATACATTTTTATATTGATATATAATTTAAATTATGTATAATTATAAATACTTAATGTATAAATAGATTTTGTTTCCTAAAATTGTACATGCATGCTAGATACAGGTCATTGAAAGTGCTAGTATCTATTTTATGCAAGAAGTTTTCTGGGGAAAAAAATCCATATTATTCCCTGTGTAGTGTAGGATAATAGCATAAAAATTCTAGACTTTTTAAGCACACGTGCTAAACTGTTCACTTTAAATGCTTATATCTTCTGTATGCAAATATTGATTCATACCAAAATGCTTTTTTTGCATAATTGTGTTTGACACATGAAAACGTCTCGGGTTACGTATGTAATTGTTGTTCCCTGAGAAGGGAACAAGACGCTGCGTCTCCCTTGTCATACTTCCTGCGTCCCTGTAACGTCGTCTTTGGCATATTTCAGATAGTGATATACTTCCTGACTCCCACGTCACCCTGTCTTTGTCATTCAGCGTCACCATTGGTTGAATTTAATATACACATTCAGATGCACTTACCCCTGGAGGCGTCCCCAAAGTGTCACCGCAGTGACGCAGCGTGAGTTCCCTCGAAAGGGAACTGTAACAATGTACTTTAAAAGGTAACACAATGTAACCTTGCTCTCACCTGAAATGTGTCCCCACATTTAGTCCTTGAATTTAAGGGTCCTGGAAAGTCCTTGAACTCTGATTAAGCAACAGCTTATTTATTTTACTCGTGTCGTTCCTTCAGTTTTAATTTTACAATATTTGAATGCAGTTAAGTAAATAATTGATGTCTTGTTTCTCTTTTTTTAGGTATGTGTGTTCTTTGTCTGCATTGGCAGTGTCCACTTTCATCATCTCTGTGGTGTTTGCCATCATCCCATTATGCAATCATTTACTCATGTTGGCGTTTGCCCTGGCAGTGTCTGGTCTTGCCATGGGTGTCATTGACACCATATCTAACCTACAACTGGTCAAGATCTACCAAAAAGACTCCACAGTTTTCCTGCAGGTGGGCACAAACTATTCTTATTTAGTCCTAAATATTATGTTTATCATGGTTTCATCATGTATAATTATTAACAAAAATGTTGCTCCACTGCCTTTATAACACCTCGCACCATTTCAGGGACCATCCAATCAATTCTATTAAATCCAGTAAATAAAAAAATTTGAAAGCATTTAAAGTTCAACTTGATTTTATGATATCATATATATTGCATTTTTTGCGATATTGTGTAGCCTTATACAAAATACTGGTTGTAGATGAGATAGTAGGTTTATTTGAGTTCAAGGGGGCGTGTACAGCAAAGCATTTAACCAAGTTGCAACCATCAGAATTCTCAGATAAAGCCAATACAGAAGTCACTTAAACTGTAATTCATCGACTGGCCACTAGAGGCTCCAAAAGGGAGTCAATTCCCATAGACCCCCGTGTTAAAATGCCCAACTTTACATCAGACATAAATACGTTTACAGCCTGGTACAAAAAGTGTTTTTGGTCTTTTTTTTGGTTTTAAGTGGGGTGATTTATTAGGTAACTCATCCGTTTGAATTAAGCCTTAAAGTTCTGCATCATTAGGGGCGTGGCCACTTGAGTGACGGGTGAACTGGCACTGCTGTCGCTAGAGTCGAGCTAGGTGGGCGTAGTTTCAGCTTCACCCACGTCCCACCTCTTTACTCATTTTCGGATATTCGTGAGTAATGTGCGGTAACGCGCGGCCAAGAAGGCGACGGCAGGCACTGCCTACTATTGGCTTTATAAACGATCTTCGGAAACCTATGGGTGACGTCACGGACACTACGTCCATCTTTTTTTACAGTCTATGGTTTAAACGCGGCTGAAAAGCCAGGCAGATGCCAACTGTGTTTTTTTTAGCTGGGTGCTTTGGTTTCTATAATACTTCTGTTCGTTGTACAATGCGTTGGTTCTTGTGGTATGTGTCCCAGCCCTTCTCCATTGTGATTGGACAGTCCACTGAAAATGTCTTTGTTCTGCTGTTGAACACAAAGGAAGATATTTTGTAACTAAAACAGTTTGAAGCACCATTGACTTCTGTAAGATTTTTTCCCTACTGTGAAAGTCAAGGTTTCTTCTGCTTCCTGCTTGATTACAAAGTTCTTATTTTGTGTTCGGCAGGACAAAGAAATTCAGTTTGTAACAACTTAAGGGTGAGTAAATGATGACAGAATTTTCATTTCTAGGTGAACTCTCGTTTTAATGCCAAAGTTTCACTTTCTATTTTGAGCTATATTAAATTCCCCTGAGATACATTTCTTCAAAGAGTTGGGTGTGCACAGAACCCGTTCTACCGTGTCATTTCTAAAAGACATTGTTCATGCAAAATGCATAGAACAGAGCAGGTTTAAATAAGCTCACGTTGTTGTATTGTGTGTTTCGTACATGGAGTATACAACATAATACCCATGCTGCATTTTCTCTCATTTAAAAAAAAAATTGTTCTGCTGAATACAAAGAAAGATATGTGAAGAATATTTGTAACAAATCTAATCTGGGGCACCATTGACTTCCACAGTAAGATAAAATCATACTATAGAAGTGAATGGTGCCCCAGATCTGTTTGTTTCCAAAAATTTTCAAAACATTTGTGTTCAGACATTAATACAGTTTTGGAACAACGTAAGGGTAAGAAAATTACAGACTTTTAATTTTTTGGTGAACTGTCCCTTTAAGTGTAAGATATACTGTATTAAATCCCCCTGAACACAATGGGGCGGTTTTCCAGACAGGGCTTTAGCCTAGTTAGTGTTGTCTTGATCAAAAACAACTTGCTCTGACATATCTTAACATATATCAGTGCGAGTGTGTCTCAAGATACACCAGTTGTGTTTATTTATAAATTATGCTTTTAAAAAGGACTTAAAAATCCTATTTACCTAAGGCTAAGTCCTGGCTTAACTTAATCCAAGTCCGGGAAAACACCCCAATGTGTCCACTTGCTATGTTGTGACCGATGTTTCTAATGTGTTTTGGGTTGTGGCTCTTACCAAAACATGAGAGATCAGTATATTTATGCCTAAATGTGATTTCTCTTGTTTTGAGAATAAGACTTCAATTCCCAACAGATGCATATACGTTCTCAAACTCGGTGTGCACAAAACCAGTTCTATGTCATAAAAAAGCTGTTTATGCAAATCACAAAAGACAGAAGTATACAAAGATTGTCAGATATCTAAAGCATCTATTTCAGGAATGCAACATGACCAGAAGTGTGTACCTTTATAACTGATATTTAATACAATTCAATGTGATATTCTATTTAACACTTATCTAAACAGCAATAATAAATCACTCATTACAGTGGTTATACTGTACATAAATGTAGTTTTACCATGGTTAAGGGGGTAAGTAAAAACCCTTAACCTGCAGTAACCAAAACTCACAAACCTCCTGTGGTTTATCGCTTTATTTTAAAGTAGCTTCACAACCATTTCAGTTTTAAACCTTGAGCTATCTGGGTCAATCTCACGAAACCACCGAAACATCACGCAGTAAAGATTTTACTAATAAAACATCTTGAAACCAGGATTTTGTTGGAATTACCCAACTATCCTACTATTAAAACTTTTAACTGTATTGTTCTTGGTAAAAGTCTGTCTTTGTTCTCTCTGATCTTTCCCAGGCTCTTCACTTCTTTGTAGGTCTCGGGGCTTTGGTGAGTCCCCTGATTGCCGACCCTTTCCTATCTGAAACCAACTGTGTGATCACAAACAGCAGCATCAGTACAACATCAATAAGACATCTGAGAAACAAGCTCGCGGGCAGACATGTGCACAACGTGTCTGACGTGCATCTGCACACCGACGGTGAAGTCGTGACCAACGTTTCCTATGCATTCTGGATCATGGCTCTCACTAATGTAAGAGAGATCAGTCTGTAAACTGTGATTTGAGTTTGTATTGAGAGGCATTATTGACAGTGACGTGCAATTAAAAGACTGGCCGATAGACTTCAGAATTATGATATCAAAGTAGTGTGCATACTAAATGTTCTGTCAGCCCTGATGTCAGATGAAGGGACGGCTAGGAGGGTATTTGAATACAAGATTGTCTCCTTGGCAACTGCCCTCCATCCAACATTTTTTTTTTGCATATTCATTAGGTATAAAGATGTGTCTAAAAAGCTGTATCTGCTTTTTCCTGGATATACTACAAACTAACAACATTAATGACAAATCTATTAAATGTTAAATCTATCAAATCAATTACAAGATCATGGTGATATTTGTGATACTGCATAATTTTATTTTGAAAACTAAATTTGGCCATAAATATTGATTAAGTAATTTCAATATTTTTAAGTGTTTTATCAGTTTGCAAATAAAAATAAGCTGTAGGTCTGCAACAACTAATCGATAAAGTCAATAATAATCAGTTAGGAAAATTGTTTCCATGAAAATGTCATTATCAATTAGATGGTCTGCACATCATGGCAAAAGTTAAAGGCAGGGTAGGCAGGAATTATCTAAAAAACTTTTTTACAAATTTGTTTAAACTGTCTTTATGTACCAATACATAAGTAAAATGTAAGTACTCTGAAAAAGAGAGTATAAAACTCGAGTGTCTGTAGACCTCTCACGACTGTTTTAAACACAGCTAATTATTTCCATTCGGGACGAAACAAATGATTGGCTTGCGCGACTATCACTCTCTCTCGCGACCAGGGCTACCACCCGTTGCTATGGGATCTGCCCACACATGCACACACCCGATTGATTTGAACGTGCACGAGGCACTTTAGGAAGAGCAAAAGTATGACAGAGAAAGAAGAAACACAGAAGGGAGGGGGTGGAGTGAATGGTGATAATGAGCTGTGTTTAAAACTGTCGTTAGAGGTCTACAGACCCTCGATTTTTAAACTCTCTTTTTCAGAGTACTTACATTTTACTTATGTATTGGTATATAAAGACAGTTTAAACAAATTTGTAAAAAAGTGTTTTAGACTATTTTTAGACTTAAACCTGCCTACTCTGCCTTTAAGTAAAACTTAGTACTTATTTTGTTTTTTTTTTGTTTTTAAGAAATGTTACTGTTAAAACATAAACAAACTTTTATTTTGTTATAATAAAGAAAAAATCATAAAGCCTATTATCCGATTAATCGGTTAATCAGACAAATAATCATCAGTTTAATCGATTATCAGAATATTTGTTAGTGAGTACAGTTTTCACATAAATACTCTGATTTAGGGATTCATTTAGTTAAAATAAGGAAAAAAACAATTCTTAAAGCTTATTATCTAATTAATCGGTTAATCCGAAAACTTATCATCCGATTAATTGATTATTAGAAGATGTATTAGTAAGTACAGTTTTACACAAATACCCTGATTTAGGGTTTTATTTGGTTATAATAAAGAAAAAAACATAAAGCTTATTATCCGATTAATCGGTTAATGAGACTAATAATTATCAGATTAATCGTTTATCAGAATATTTGTTAGTGAGTACAGTTTTACACATAAATACCCTGATTTAGGGTTTTATTTAGTTATAATAAGGAAAAATAAATAAATAAATATTCTTGAATCTTACTATCCGATTAATTGGTCAATCAGACAAATAATCGTCCAATTAATCGATTATCAGCATATTTGTTAGTGCAAGCCTTAGTAAGATAAAATGTCTTGCAAAGCCAAGTTTTTAGACAAAATTTCTGTGCAAATAATTTGTAAAATGTTTAAACTGCTGTATGATTTATTAGTAGCCTTGGGAAATAGAATAATTCAGACAGTTGTGTCAACAGTTAAAAAGGTAAACACTCAAACATAGATCCGATGTTGTTTATGTTAATGTCTATGTCACCCTAAGCTCATCCAGAATGATTCGCTTATATCATTTAAATGAATCAAAACAATAAATATATTGTTAAACTCACATAGACTGCTCCTGGTTACATGGGTTTATCCAGCTAATGTCTCTATACATAACTTGCTATCGTCTTTGTGTTTAGCTCCCTGTACCCATCGCAATATTAATCCTCATGTACCGTGAGCGGGTGTTCGCGTGCGGTTGGAATCCCAGTCGTCGCCTGTTAGATGGAGACATGCTGGCGATGAAAACATGGGGGACAACAGGACAGTTAGACGACAGCAGCCAACAGAAAGAAGACCCCACAAGTAAGACTTGAGGTTGTGTTTGAAATCAAATCATCATCTAATCCAACTCAAAATGTTACTTTGCATTTTGATTCTAATTTTGTGTCACAATGTCGTAACTTTTGCTTATCCAGTCAAATAATGAGTCACAAATCAGATGCATTGTGTT
Organism: Misgurnus anguillicaudatus; assembly: GCF_027580225.2. Lineage (NCBI taxonomy): Eukaryota > Metazoa > Chordata > Actinopteri > Cypriniformes > Cobitidae > Misgurnus > Misgurnus anguillicaudatus. The sequence goes on from NW_027395285.1 coordinate 55,365, forward strand.
AAACCATGTATGTTTTGACAAATGTAGTAGCTCATGCAGGTATACTATGCGTACCATTTTAATAGTATGCACAGTATACATACACACGGCAATACTTACTACACAACTTTCTGTGCTGTGCATGTAAATTCATTACGTCTGTATCAACAATTGTGATGGAGTACTAAATTTGATGTTTGTACTTGGATGTCAGTAAAGAGCCAGCAAAACATGTACGACTAATGACTTGAGATTAATCGATTGTTGTAATGCATTAAAGCATACTTTCTGTGATTTGTATTAAGTAAATTCAGTATGTAGGTTTTGCAGTACAGTTTTACACACAAATACAATGATTCACGTTTTTATTTAGTTATAATAAGGAAAATAATAGATTAATCAGACAAATAATCGTCCGATTAATCGATTATCAGAATATTTGTTATATATTACTGAGTGCCAGCCTAAGTAGGTTACAATGACTTACTAGGGCAAAACATGTACGACAAATCACTTCAGTTGAATCTTTTGCTGTAATCCTCAACTGTAAGTCGCTTTGGATAAAAGCGTCTGCTAAGTGCATAAATGTAAGATGTACATAAAGCCATAAAAGGATACTTTCTGTGATCTTCCTCCTCTATATCCCAACTCTTCATTGCTGTCTCCACAGGCCATATAGACATATTCAGCTGCTGTCTCCTTGGCAACAAGAATGGACTTCCACTGTCTTTCTTTGGGATTCATATCCTCGGGGGTCTGGTGCTCTTCTTCTCTGACGGTATAGTGGTAAGGAGGATTAGCACTTCACGGCCGTGTCGGCTCTGTGATTTAAGAGCTTTTGCTTAATTACTGTTTTAATTAATTCATGTTTTATTTAATCTCCTACCTCAGGGCTCATACACAGGCTTTGTCTATACCTATGCAGTGGCGCCCCCTATGAATCTACCTCACAAGACTGCCGGCTACTTGACGTCAGTCTTCTGGGCGGCCATTACCTTGGGCCGCCTATCTGCTATTCCGCTGTCTTACCGGTGTAAGCCCTTTCGACTGCTAACCGTCAGTCAGGTACGATCTTTACCTCTTACGAACAGCCAATGAAAGAGTCAGATTTTTATTATTCCCCTAATGAAAACAATCCTAAAACCAGAGTTCCCACGGGTCCTTGAAATCCTTGAAAGTTTGTGAATCTGGGGGAAATAATTCAAGGCCCTGGGAAGTTTTTGAAAAAATACATACATAGATACAGGTGCTTGAATCTATTTTATGCAAGGAGTTTTCTGGAAAAAATCCATATTATTCCCTGTGTAGTGTAGGATAATATCATAAAAATTCTAGACTTTTTAAGCACACGTGCTAAACTGTTCACTTTTAATGCTTATATCTTCTCTATGCGAATGTTGATTCATACCAAAATGCTTTTTTGCGTAGTTGTGTTTGACACATGAAAACGTCTCGGGTTACGTATGTAACTGTTGTTCCCTGAGAAGGGAACGAGACGCTACGTCTTGTCATACTTCCTGCGTCCCTGTAACGCCATCTTCGGCAATATTTCAGATAGCGATATACTTCCTGGCTCCTGGTCACCCTGTCTTTGTCTTTAAGCCTCACCATTGGTTGAATTTGATATACACATTCAGACGCACTTACCCCTGGAGGCGTCCCCAAAGTGTCACCGCAGTGATGCAGCGCGAGTTCCTCTCGAAAGGGAACTGTAACAATGTATCTTAAAAGGTAACACAATGTAACTTGCTCTCACTTAAAATCTTTCAAATATTGCAAACTTTTGTAATATGCACATTGCAATATGCACATTTTGCAATATTACGCTCATTATATTGCTTAAAGGAACACGCCCACATTTTGGGAATGTAGCTTATTCACAGTATCCCCCAGAGTTAGATAAGTCAATACATACCTTTCTCATCTCCGTGCGTGCTGTAACTCTGTCTGACGCACCCACCGCTAGCTTAGCTTAGCACAAAGACTGGAAGTGAATGGCTCCAGCTAGCATACTGCTCCCAATAAGTGACAAAATAACACAAACATTTTCCTATTTATATGTTGTTATTTGTATAATCACACCATGTACAAATAACAAGGTGATATGAGACACAGCGATCTTTTGACCGTATACATACTGGGAACTATATTCTCAGAAGGTGAATCACTCCACCCAAGTAGCAGTGCTTCTGAGAATATAGTTCCCAGTATTTATACGGTCAAAAGATAGCTGTGTCTCATATCACCTTGTTATTTGTACATGGTGTGATTATTCAAATCACAACACATAAATAGGAAAATGTTCGCATTATTTTGTCACTTATTGGGAGCAGTATGCTAGCTGGAGCCATTCACTTTCAGTCTTTGTGCTAAGCTAAGCTAGCGGGGGCTGCGTCAGACAGAGTTACAGCATGCACGGAGATGAGAAAGGTATGTATGGACTTATCTAACTCTGGGGGATACAGTGAATAAGCTAAATCCCCAAAATGTGGGCGTGTTCCTTTAACTTGTAAAGATCCCATTGATCACACATAATGACAGAAAAGTTTAGTTTGAATGCACTCTTAAGTCGCTTTGGGAGAAAGTGTTTGCTAAATAAATTAGCGTATCTTCTTGTTTATTGGCCAAATTGAGCTTCAAAGGAGAACAGATCTAATGCAGACTGTTCAAATTTGGGCTACATTCATTGGATCAACATTGCAATTTGTTAACTTTAATATTATTTTGTGCTTACTAGAAAAACAAAGCAGTCATGTCGTATGAACACGTCATGATTCGATTGCAAGTCTTGCATTAGATAAAACTCTCCTGGACAGATTTATGTTGGTTAAACTAAAGCGGTTTATGATTTCACCATAAAGGTGTGCCAATGCACCAGGGAAACTGTAGACGGGAACAAACATCCTTGTTGTGGATCCTGCTCCATCCTGTCAATTTGCCAGATAGAGATTTATTTGTCTGGCGTAACTAAGCAGTGCCTTTTACACCAAACGTTCAACACCTCGAATACTAAATACATCACTTATCCAAATGCAAATCTTTTCTCTTTTGTTGTCCAGGTGGGTGTGATAGTCACGCTTCTCCTGCTGCTGGTTATGTCGAACAGCACCGTGTTCCTCTTCATCGGCACCTGCTGTCTCGGCCTTTTCATCAGCAGTATTTTCCCCTGCATGCTTGCGTTCACCGAAGACATCCTGGAATATAAAGGTATTATAAAGCATACTGTTTTTGCTATTGTTACTTTGTCTCATTCTGATGCCTTTGATGATTAGTGATTCAGTATTTACCCAAGTTAAGCGAGAAGCAACACGCCCTTTGTTCTTTTTATTGTGGGCCTTTGATGTAACTCGAAAGTGCGGATTGATGGGTGTCAAGACTACTGCTTATGAACACAAAGGGTCAGAGCCACAGGTGTATGAAGTATCGGGAAATAAATGGTTAATTACTAAGTGCACACAGTAGCTGTAGGGGACGGTTAGGGGAGAGGAATTTTAAAAATATCAGTAATGAATTTATGTCAGCCGGTCCAACAGGACCTGCAGGTTTGGAGTGTAAATGAACCGACTGGTTGCAGATGTAGCAGATGTTTAAATCATGCAATGTGGAAAACAAAGAAAAATGAAGATGCGTCATATAATGAACTATCATTTTTTTAGGCTGCGCCACCACGGTTTTGGTAACCAGTGCAGGGATGGGGGAGATGTTACTTCAGGTCATCGTCGGATCGGTACGTCTGCACGTTATATACGCATTATGACTTTAACTCACTGTAATTGTGTTGATTCGAGTCATTTTGTTGTCTCAGGTGATGCACAATCGCGGCAGCTACAGCTTCCTGTTGTCTGGAATGATTTTTGGATGCTTGGAGTTTATGTTCTTCATTTTGTTGTACTTCGTGCAGTATAATTACAAAAGCTTCTCTGAAGGTTTGTATTTACACAAGTCACCCTTAAAAAATGTGTAGGCTTTTTCTGTGTTGTGAAATTCAACAGAATGGATTAAATGTGGTAAAGTGTGTTGCACGGAGCGGAGACATACTATTAACTTTGCTAACTGTATTCATTCACATTACAAAATAACAATGCATATTAAAAATGCTTTAAACATGACATAGTACTCCAAAGTCTGCTTCTTAAAGGGGTCATATTATAAAAATCTGACTTTTCCATGTTTTAAGTGCTATAATTGGGTCCCCAGAGCTTCTATCAACCTAGGAAATGTGAAAAAGATCAACCCAGTAACTTAGTTTTGGTAAACCATTCTTTGCAAGCATGTGAAAAAAAGCTAATTGAAATTTGGCTCCCCTTGTAATGTCAGAGGGCAAGAGAGAAAATAATTGGAAGCACAGTTGATTTTTAATTTCAACAAACCACCATTATGGCGATCAGTGTTTGCTTATCATTAGCTCATTTGCATTTAAAGGGACACACCCAAAATCGGCACATTTTTGCTCGCACCTACAAAGTGGCAATTTTAACCAGTGTTTGAATTATGTCAAAGATTATGGGAGCTAAGCCCCACCCCCCGGCCAAGCCCTCCCCGTGGGTCGCCGTGATTTCACGAAGTAAGATGTGATTCTGGATCAACATTTTTTGTTGGTCCTAAATTATTGTTTTAATCAAAGAAACTCTAAATTATGCTTAACTCAAACCCTAACCATTTTTACACCTCAAATTAGTGTGAAATAATCATTTGAGAAGAATTTACTTGAATATTTATCCCTTAAACCTAAAGATTACTACACTGAAAAAATTATTCATTCAATTTACTCAATTTTTTTAAGGTAAGTAGCTACCATTTAAACAAAAGGTTCTTTTTACTTTATTTTACTATTTTAATGATTTTTTTTTGTTTGTTTAAATGTAGCTTAAATAAGTTGATTGCAACCACTTACCTTTAAAAAATTGAGCAAATTGAATGAATCATTTTTTTGGTGTAAAGATAAAAACTAAAGATTCTTACAGTCAACGAGGTGAGAATAATGCATAATTCCTTCAGAAAACAGCGTGAGGTGCACTTGAGAGTTGCACATTTATTTCAGACAGAAATCTTTTGGATTAGTTTATTGCAAAATTGTGACAAATGATGGAGAGTATCACTTTGTGGCAGTGCCGCATGCGAATTTTAAATTCATGTAGTATTTTAATAAAAATTGTGGTCCCTCAATGCTTATGGGGGGTCTGGGACCACCCTAGCCCCCCTCTCAATTCAAACACTGATTTTAACATGCTATAATAAATTATCGTATTTTGAGCTAAAACTTTACATACACACTCTGGGAACACAAAAGACTTATTTTATATCTTTAAAAAGTCTCATCATAGGACCCCTTTAAATACTGGCATGTTTAAATCCATTCTGCATATTTTCCCCACAATAAAAAAGTGTGGACTATATTATGTCCTAATGTTGATTAAACTAATTATTAAAAACAAAACTAATAACTTATTAAACTAATTTTAGCTAAAAATCAATTTCATCATTGAAAACCAATGCTGTTTATTTCAGTTCACTTGAGAATGTAACTTCTGCTGTTTTTTCACATAGTTTTACCCAGTAATTCCCCGAAGGAAAGTCTTGAGGAAAATGGGATCAAGACCTGCTCTGGTGCAGTGCTGAACTCGTGGGAGATCTTGGAGCAGAAAGCATCAATCGATCCACGGCAATAAAGGTCTGAGGTCATCCACAGAGAAGATTGATGAAAATATGACTGCCATAAAGGGATGAAGGACCTGTTGACATTCCTGTCGTCAAAGCAAAGATCAAATATATCTATGGACGAACATGAAAATCAATGGCAATGTATAGAGCAACGTATTAAAGTGTTAAAAATCAGGGATCTTGAACAAAAGATTTATTTTTGTATTTAAATGTTTTTGATAAATGGAAAGTGCAATGAACGATGCTGTAATATTATATTAACATCACAATATAGGTATGCTCAGTGTATGCAATGTAACTTGTATGTGCAATACAATCAAAAGAAATTATGTAATCGAAATTCAAATTGTTTTTGCTTAATTGTTAGAAACAAGTTAATTCAGTGAAATCTCATATGAAAGCACTGAAAGAATTGAAATCTTTTTGAATCAATATAAGAAAATAAATCAGGTAAATAGCTCTCACTTGTTTGTGTTTGCTGTACCTTTAAATTCTCATCCAACTAGTTGCTAATTTCTTCTCTCTTGAAACTAACATCGGCATAAAAAATTGTGGTCTGAATGGGAAAAAAAATACTTTAATGCCTTCCTTGTTTTATGTACAGCTTAAGGTCTCTCTGAAGCCCATGACCTTGGTGTACAGGTGGGCGAACGTGATCGAGTGCTGTCTCAGTGCATTTCTCGTGACCTTTGTGAAATTGTACTTAGCTGCTGCTTTTTATTTCTGGTTTCTGCAGCGTGCTAACATCACTAACACAAAATCATCATAAATGCTTTTTGCAGCTGTATTTGATGACACACAAACCAAATCATAGTTACAAGATTTTATTAAAATCTTCCCTCCCTTCTGACATCTACAGATTAGTACAGGCTACGCCAACTAACACAGATTTGTAAACATCTGAGCTGCATGAGACGGTCTGAAAAAATACATTTGCACAAAAATATTGAATAAAGCATTTGGTGTCGATCTTGTACCATAAAACACATTTCGTTGTCCCTTTTTCACAATATACATTTCTTTGCTAAAAAGAAAGAAAACATCCTGTTCAAAATACAATGCAATGGACTGATTTGTGTCAACGCTTTGCAAAAGAGAAAAAAAAATTCTATTGGAGGATAAATGTTATGGGTTAAATACAAAACAAATTTGCTTGAATTTGGATATATTGTTTGACACAAAATAAACTCTTCTTATTTAAAAAAAAATCATTGATCGACGTCTATAAACTTCAAACTATTCAAATCGTGTTAACGTTATGCTAAGATAAAATACACAACGGAAAGTGTTTGTTCTGCACTGAAAAAAAAACTGGTTGCACATGATTAAATTAAAAGTGGTGTGTGTAAATTTTAGTGGCATCTAGTGGTGAGATTGCGAATTGCAACCAACAGTTCACCCCTCAATTTTAAAACGCATATAGTAGCTGCCACAGGACAAACATGTTGTCGTCTGAAACAACGTATGAACAAAATGCGCTTTGTAAAACAGTTTGCGTTTAGGGGCTACTGTAGAAACATGATGGCGACTTCCATGTAAGGAAACCCGCGGTGTATGGAGATAAAACGGCTCATAAAAACAATACAGTTCATTATGTAAGGTCTTTACACAACACTGATAATACATTTATGTAGATTATATTGCATTTCTGTCAAGAGATCCTCCTAAAAGTTACACAATGAACCTTTAAGTTTTCTTAAAATGATTAAATCAAGTTATCTTAAAATGAAATTAATGTTAATTTTATCAAATTGCAGGCGCATTACGGGACATTTTTAATCAATATTCATTATTTGTGAAAAAAAATAGTGAGAACATTAGATACAGTAAATATCCTGAAAATGTGTTTTTTGAAATTCATTATAATATCTCTGTGGCTCACAAGTATTGGATGCATACGCTGTAAAAATTCATTGTTAATTAATTTATTGAAACTTAAATTATTAAAGGGGACATTTCACAAGACTTTTTTAAAAAAAAAGTCAAATCTTTGATGTCCGCAGAGTACATATGTGACGACGTAGCTCAAAATACCAAATAGATCATTTATTATAACATGTTAAAATTGTCACTTTGTAGGCGTGAGCAAAAATGGTGTGTCCCTTTAAATGCAAATGAGCTGATCTCTGCACTAAATGTCAGTGCTGTGGTTGGGTAGTGAGGATTAAGGGGCGGTATTACTATAATAAGATCCCCTTCTGACATCACAGGGGGAGCCAAATTTCAAAGAGCTATTTTTTCACATACTTGCAGAGAATGGTTTACCAAAACTAAGTTACTGGGTTGATCATTTTCTAGGTTGACAAAAGCACTGGGGACCCAGTTCTAGCACTTAAAGGTGCAGTGTGTAATTTTTAGAAGGATCTCTTGAAAGAAATGCTAAATAATATACAAAACTATATTATCAGTGGTGTAGAAAGACCTTTTAAAATAAACCAGTATGTTTTTATAACCTTACAATGAGACATTTTTATCTACATACACAGAGGGTCCCCTTACATGAAAGTTGCCATTTTGTGCCGACATGTTTCTACAGAAGCCCTTAATGGACAAACTTATTTACTAAGTTGTCTCCGACGATGAAATGGTTGTCCAGTGGTGGCTATCGTAGCTTCTTTATGCATTTCAAAACTGAGGGTTGGGCAGTGGACAGAACCGTTGGTTGCTATTCACAACCTCACCACTAGATGCCGCTAAAATTTACACACTGCACCTTTAAACATGGAAAAAGTCAGATTTTCATGATATGTCCCCTTTAAGTTATTCAATTTAAAAATGACATTTAATTTCAACTTTCAGGAGTTTCTATAAATTAAACAAATAAAGTAAAAAAAAAAAAACTTATTCAGCTAATTCAACCTTATTTTTATAATTTATAGCAACTCCTTACTAGTCAAAAAAATAAAAAACTGTGAATTCAAGTTGCTCAAACTTAAACATGTAAGTGCAACAAGGCATTTTTTAAATTGTAGAGGCCTAATGTTGTATCTTGAATTGAACATGTGTTAAAAAAAAATGTAGCTTTACATCAGATTCTAAAAAAACAAAAAGTGCCAGCAAAAAGAAAAACTGTTAAAACAAAGATAAATATAAGTGCTTTAAACTCGCATGGAGTACAACAGATGTTCTTTGCGGCTACAACAGTTAAATGTGTCAAAGTAGGAACAAACCATAAAGACATCATTGCTTGCAGGCTAAATAAATCCATTTCTATCCATTACAGAGAACAAGATGAATATTCAGAGAAACAAAACAAATCTAATGACTATATAACAAATTTAAAACAAGGTTTAAAAATCATGAATATGTTTAGCGGCTTTTCCTCCGAACACAAAGCAACACTGTGGGTTGGGGAGCATTTAACTATAATAAAGAAATAAAAAAAACAACAGACACGGTACAGAAACCATTATTCACAATATAAAAGGCGTAAAGCAACTCATTATGCCCTGATAAAAAGGCAATCGCATTTGCAGTGCTTACAAAACAAGCAACCAAAAACAACTTGAATGTTACAGGAATGCAAAGTAAAAAAGATCAGAAAGAAAATAATACACAATGCTATCGACATCCCATTACATGTTATCGTATGTACAATAAAAAGTGTTAGATCACCTCATTAAAGGATTAGTTCACCCAAAAATAAAACTCAATCATCATTTATTTCACTATGAAAAACAGCAGATCGGAGGTTTTGCGAAAACAATCTCTATTTGTTTATACAAGTTTACAACAAGGTCCTATACAATGACAAAAAGTGTTATTTTTAGGTGAACTATTGCTTCAATGCTGGATAAAATCTATGAATATAATCTGAAAATATTAGTACTGAAAAAGAAGAGTAAACCATTTCATATGATCCGATGGATCTCAATACAATTCTGAAGAAACGTAATCTTACCGTTCATTAACTTTAAAGGAATGCACCCGGTAATATTCTTAATTCAAAGCTTATCTTTATGGAAACTTTAGAAACGTATTTCACAGTTTGCATAACAAAACCGAAACCCAGTTACATTATGGAGCGTCTAAAGAGCTTGAAGTTGTATTTAAAAATAAAATGAAATGATGTTTTAGTTCATAGCTCCACAGAGGACACAAGATTTGTTTCAGAATAGTGAAACAAATAAAGATACTGTTGTCCGTTTTTATTTTATTGACAACAGGACTTCAAGGCACCATGTTAGCATGGGTGTAAAATAACTAAGTAAACATTTCTACTGGATTTCACACAATACCATAACACAATAAAGGCCCTTTAACGTGACTCAAACATTACCACACTTATTTATGGTTAAAACCTGTGCACCATACTGACCTCATGATCGGCCAATAAATACAAGACAATCTAGTCAGCAAAAAACAAAACTATGATCTAGTTATCGATAATGTCAAAAGAATATCATGACGATCAAAAAATATTTCATACAGTTCAAAAGTTTAGGGTCACTTATTTTAGTAAACTTGTCAAAACTATAATGTAACTTTGGGAATCATGTTGTGACTGAAGTAAATTTAAAATAAATCCAAACAATCCTATATTTTAGCATCTTTGGTGTAGTCGCCTTTTTAAAGATTTGTAGGTGATCCTATTCTTCAAAATAAGATCCCATCTCTTATCCTAGGCTCTAATTGGCTGCTTTTGCTTTATTATTTAGTCCGAAGTAATTTGTTTAAAACCCTAATTTTTAAATAAAACATGTTTTCTAATGAAAGAAATTCATGTTTATTTTTGGTAAGGCTGCACGATATTTCGGACATGATAGTTATCGTGATAACAGTATATGCAATATCCATATCACAGAGAGTTGCGATAACTAAACATTTATTTCACGTGTCTATAATTTGTGTGTTGCATGCGTAGATTGTCCAAATTAGACCGATCAGAAAAGTCCTTACTAAATACCTGCCAAGTAGGTCTTATGCTCTGTACACACCAAACGCGGGGCATCGCATTACTCGCTCTAGATTACTCGCGGGATTTAACTTCGTGTCAAGCAAATTTTTCGCTCGAGTTGAATATTTTCAACTTGGGCAAAAACACGTTTGATGCGAATAGCGTGTGTTTTCGCGGCAAATAAACCGCCTATATCGCGTCATTCGCATTGCCCCATGCGAGGATGTTTCTTTGCATTGCCTTTGTATGTAATCTAGTTGTGCAAATCGTTGAACTCACTTTTGGTGTGAACCCAAAATTATACTGTAATGCTACGTACGCACCAAACGCGGGGCATCGCGTTACTTCCTCTAGATTACTCGCGGGATTTAACTTTGTGTCATGCGAATTTTGCGCTCGAGTTGAATATTTTCAACTTGGGTGTAGACGCGTTTTGAGGTGAATAGCGCATGTTTTTGAGGCAAAAGCGCCACCCATATCGTGTCATTCGCATCGCCCCACGCGAGGACACATCTGATCGCGTCTTTGCATTGACTTTGTATGTAATCTACTCGCGCAAATCGCTGAACTCGCGTTTTGTGTGAACCCACAGTTATACTGTAATGCTACGTACGCACCAAACGCGGGGCATCGCGTTACTTCCTCTAGATTACTCGCTGGATTTAACTTCGTGTCATGCGAATTTTGCGCTCGAGTTGAATATTTTCAACTTGGCCGTAGACGCGTTTGAGGGGAATAGCGCATGTTTTCGTGGCAAACGCGCTGGCCATATTGCGTCATTCGCATCGCCCCGCGCGAGGACGCGTCTGATTGCGTCTTTGCATCAACTTTGTATGTAATTTACTCGCGCAAATCACTGAACTCGCGTTTTGTGTGAACCCACAGTTATACTGTAATGCTACGTATGCACCAAACACGGGGCATCGCGTTACTTGCTCTAGATTACTCGTGGGATTTAACTTTGTGTCATGCGAATTTTTCGCTCGAGTTGAATATTTTCAACTTGGCAAAGATGCGTTTGAGGCAAATAGCACGTGTTTTCGCGGCAAATGAACCGCTCATATCGCGTCATTCGCATTGCCCCATGCGAGGACGTTTCTTTGCATTGCCTTTGTATGTAATCTAGTTGTGCAAATCGTTGAACTCACTTTTGGTGGGAACCCACAGTTATACTGTAATGCTACGTACACACCAAACACAGGGCATTGCGTTACTTGTTCTAGATTACTCACGGGATTTAACTTTGTGTCATTTGAATTTTGCACTCGAGTTATATATTTTCAACTGGGGCGTAGACGCGTTTAAGGCGAATAGCGAATGTTTTCGTGGCAAACGCGCCACCCATATCGTGTCATTCGCATCGCCCCACGCGAGGACACATCTGATCGCGTCTTTGCATTGACTTTGTATGTAATCTACTCGCGCAAATCGCTGAACTCGCGTTTTGTGTGAACCCACAGTTATACTGTAATGCTACGTATGCACCAAACACAGGGCATCGCGTTACTTCCTCTAGATTACTCGCTGGATTTAACTTCGTGTCATGCGAATTTTGCGCTCGAGTTGAATATTTTCAACTTGGCCGTAGACGCGTTTGAGGGGAATAGCGCATGTTTTCGTGGCAAACGCGCTGGCCATATTGCGTCATTCGCATCACCCCGCGCGAGGACGCGTCTGATTGCGTCTTTGCATCAACGTTGTATGTAATTTACTCGCGCAAATCGCTGAACTCGCGTTTTGTGTGAACCCACAGTTATACTGTAATGCTACGTATGCACCAAACACGGGGCATCGCGTTACTTGCTCTAGATTACTCGTGGGATTTAACTTTGTGTCATGCGAATTTTTCGCTCGAGTTGAATATTTTCAACTTGGCAAAGATGCGTTTGAGGCAAATAGCACGTGTTTTCGCGGCAAATGAACCGCTCATATCGCGTCATTCGCATTGCCCCATGCGAGGACGTTTCTTTGCATTGCCTTTGTATGTAATCTAGTTGTGCAAATCGTTGAACTCACTTTTGGTGGGAACCCACAGTTATACTGTAATGCTACGTACACACCAAACACAGGGCATTGCGTTACTTGTTCTAGATTACTCACGGGATTTAACTTTGTGTCATGTGAATTTTGCACTCGAGTTGAATATTTTCAACTTGGGTGTAGACGCGTTTTGAGGTGAATAGCGCATGTTTTTGAGGCAAAAGCGCCACCCATATCGTGTCATTCGCATCGCCCCACGCGAGGACACGTCTGATCGCGTCTTTGCATTGACTTTGTATGTAATCTACTCGCGCAAATCGCTGAACTCGCGTTTTGTGTGAACCCACAGTTATACTGTAATGCTACGTATGCACCAAACACGGGGCATCGCGTTACTTGCTGTAGATTACTCGTGGGATTTAACTTTGTGTCATGTGAATTTTGCGCTCGAGTTGAATATTTTCAACTTGGGCGTAGACGCGTTTGAGGCGAATAGTGCATGTTTTCGTGGCAAACGCGCCGCCCATATTGCGTCATTCGCATCGCCCCGCGCGAGGACGCGTCTGATTGCGTCTTTGCATCGACTTTGTATGTAATCTACTTGCGCAAATCGCTGAACTTGTGTTTTGTGTGAACCCACAGTTATTCTGTAATGCTACGTACACACCAAACGTGGGGCATCGCGTTACTTGCTCTAGATTACTCGCGGGATTTAACTTCATGTCATGCGAATTTTTCGCTCGAGTTGAATATTTTCAACTTGGCAAAGATGCGTTTGAGGCAAATAGCACGTGTTTTCGCGGCAAATGAACCGCTCATATCGCGTCATTCGCATTGCCCCATGCGAGGACGTTTCTTTGCATTGCCTTTGTATGTAATCTAGTCGTGTAAATCGTTGAACTCGCTTTTGGTGTGAACCCAAAATTATACTGTAATGCTACGTATGCACCAAACACGGGGCATCGCGTTACTTGCTGTAGATTACTCGTGGGATTTAACTTTGTGTCATTTGAATTTTGCGCTCGAGTTGAATATTTTCAACTTGGGCGTAGACGCGTTTGAGGCGAATAGTGCATGTTTTCGTGGCAAACGCACCGCCCATATCGTGTCATTCACATTGCCCCTGCAAGGGTGCGTCTGATCGCGTCTCTGCCTTGACTTTGTATGTTATCTACTCGCGCAAATCGCTGAACTCGTGTTTGATGTGTATGCCCCATTATGCTGTGTTACACCAGCCGCGGTAGAGGCGTCAAGCGCGAGTGATTTCAATGTTAAGTCAATGTGAAGACGCGTTGACGCGCGTCTGAAGGTCTCGTGGCGCGATTCTGCCTTGTTCGCCGAATGGCGCAAATTGAGCATTGTGGCGGCAAATGAACAAGTTGAATATTTTTAACTTTGGCGGAAAAACACGCCGCTTTAACCAATGAGGAACTTGCTCTAGTAGTGACGTGATTACAGAAAGCGAGCAGAGTCACAGAAGGCCCTCCCATGACTTGAATTTCATGTGCGAATGAAGCAAGTTACACTCAAACCGTTCAAGCGGCAAACTAGGCGCGGTAGATGACGCCTAAAACGCGGCTGGTGTGAACCCACGGTTATACTATTGGCTAGACCACAGGTGCAAAGGTGAACCTCAATTAGGTTTAATTACATCAGAAGAATATGTATTAACTGTTAATGTCAGTATGATAATGACATATCTAAATTTTTTTTTTTTTTAAATAGCTAATAAAAATAGCATTTCTCTGGGGAAATTATATATTGCATGAAATACTGTTATCGCAACACTCAACAGCAAAACAGCATATTGCATATTTTCTCAATATCGTGCAGCCCTGATATTTGGTCTACAAAGACAATTTTAAACAATTACATGATGCTTTTTTGACTGATTAGAGTCATGAATGTAAAAACCTTTGCGTGAGTCATGTCAAAGGGACTTTAGGAAGTTGGGTCTAAAAATTCTGCACACTTGCAGGTAATCATACCTGAGACCTGTATATGAGATGCTGAATAGTTGATGAATAGTTTTTTTATACTGTATATATTTATACAAACATTTTCCTTTTTTGTTCTCATTGCACTTTATATGGTCCTACAAAGACTAACAAAACTCGTTTTTGTTTCTAGTCCTAATGTTAAAAGCACATTAGCTGCAAACAAGAGGCATTTATTATACCCCATTCCAGTTTTGCATCTAAAGTTCATGGGTTTAAAATCATGGCTTGTTGAGCAAAGACTCTCAGAGGTAGGGTTTATATTGTGCAACATTTGGGTATTGATTCTCTATATTAGTTTACGTAAAATTGTCTAACACTCCACAAAAGAACAAATCGATAGATCAGATGAGGATTGCAAGTAGTGCCCATAAAATTTGGAGACATTTTGCAATCTATGCCGAATTCAATCCCCCCGCAGAATCTGATCCTCTCTGGATCCTAAAGTGATGAAATAACTTGGCTATGCTCACACTAAAATACTAGTTTACTATTGAATTATGTGCAGTAAACCTTTCTTTAAAAAATTGTAGAGGACCCACACATTTCAAAAGTTGTACATCAGAATGATTTAAAGCATCAGGCCGGGGTTCAGTGACACAGCGCCCAGTTCCCATTCACATCCAACCGATCTCCACCAGCGCCTAATGGAGGGATGTGGCCAAACAGTTTTAAACACTGAGCTGGTAGCGATCCATTCAGTCTGAGCTTTGTACGGTCCATTAGTCTAATGGTGACAGTAAAGCAACATTTCAGGGTTTCTCACAAAAATGACATCTTTTCCAATGGCTTCCATTCTTTTAGGAAAAGGAAATGGCTTGTGTAAAAAGATGTGCATGTGCATTATTAGCATCATTTCAGCTCAGTATCTGGCAGTGTTCTGGTAATGGTAGCATGGCTTTGGGGCGTGTTCGTCAAACAGGCATTCACCAGGTATTTGGCTTTTGAAAATGTGTCACGATCCAAGCACCAGAAAAGTTTGAGCCTCAACCTGTTAAACTAGGTATATTTTCCCAAGGTTTGTCTCTAAACGGTGAAATCATTTCCTATCACCACATCTCTGCATTTTAATCTGAGATGAGCATTTTATTATTAAGTGCAGCATGTTGAAGTTACAAGATAACGACCATTATCAAAATCACAAGGCAAAAAGGGGCGGCTTGGCTTGGGTTAGCATGGCAGGTTTGTTTGAGACCTTTCCCAAACTAAAGGCAGACGTGGGGTAAGGTGAACTTGTGATGATACGTACAAAACAATTCTTCTTTATCCATCTCATAACTGCGCTCTCTTTGTACAACAGCGATGCTCCACGAGAAACAAAGCAATAGCAAATTCAATCATACGCCTCAATCATGGTCCACTTACGGTAAAAACAAATACACGAGGAACACGCTTAGGAACAGATGTATCCATTGAGACATCATTATAATTATTTCAGAGCCAATCACTGAAGGCCAGCACATGTGAAAAGAGAAATGCGAGAATTACATTGCAATGGCTTCAGCACACGAGAGAAAAGTATCATGATGGTTCAAGAGTCAAGTAGACACTCCCGACGCTTAAAGGATCGGATTCGAACAGGAATAAGGTTAATCTGGATTTATCAATCAAGAATACGAGGCAATGATGAAGAGCGATGTCTTTCTCTTTATGTCTTCTGTGTGTCTGGTGAGATGGGGCCGGGCGTGTTGGTGCCGTCTAAACTGTGTGCCGGTATGGTGAACTGGCTGGAGCTCAGGACAGAAGGAAACTGAATGAAAAACAAAAGAGACCGATGAGCAAGCATCCTTACTAGCAGATGAAGTTGAACTGTTTGGGTGTTTCTGTAGCTCAGTTAGTGGTGCATTGCATTAGCAACACAAAAGGTCGTGGGTTTGATTCCCAGAGAAGTCGATTTAGATAAAACATCTGCAAAATGTATCGTGTAAATGTAAATGAATTATATTCAGACATCTGAATAATGTATCTGAGGTAGGGTTGCAAAGGGGTGGAAAGTTTCTGGTACATTTCCGGAAAGTTTCCATGGGAATTTGATCTGGGGAATTTTGGAAATTTATTGGGAATTTATGGTAATTATATAAACTATATCATATACAAACATAAAAAAAACATTTTGCAGACATGCAAGCAAGGTAATACAGATTTTAAAGGGACACTCCACATTTTTTTGAAAATATGCTAATTTTCCAGCTCCACTAGAGTTAAACGTTTGAATCTTACCGTTTTGGAATCCATTCAGCTGATCTCCGGGTCTGGCGCTAGCACTTTTAGCACAATCCATTGAATCTGATTAGACCATTAGCATCGCGCAAAAAAAAATCTGCACTGCCTGAAAATAGTCTCCTGCTATTGAAAGTAACCAAGGGGACTATTTTCGGGCGTAATATCACTACGCCTGCTGCAGCCATGTTACATCAGCAAAGTCCTTGATTATTACGCCAGAATGAGAGTATAGTTCCTAGTCATATCGTCCTAGGAAATCGCAACTTTTAATTTTCTGCCGGTCTTAGTACACGATGTAACTACAGAAGAGTCAAGTTTAACCTCTCGACGCGCACTAGTTCGTGCACAGAAAAACGTCAGTTTTTTTAATGCAGCTAACACTATATATATAGCCTACTGTGTACAAACAAACAATAATAATAACATTGCTATACATCATTTAAAAGGTCTAAGGGTTTAGCATCAGTGTTTTGAGATACAATTGCTCTAGCATCATAAATATAGTATTTTGTTACAGAAGTCCAGATGACAACATGCATAAAATAAGCTGACTCCTTACCTTTGTGCTGGTATAAGGAACGCGAATCGAATCCAGTCTGTTTCAGATGTGTGAATAACCCATAAAAACTCTCCAACAAAGCACATCCAATGACCATTTTTGTCCACAAATGCGTATAATCCGTGAAATATTGATATATTGTCCATTGTTTACATCAGATTTCACATGCACGTCTTGTAATAGATTATAATATACAATCTGATGACTATTTACATCGTAACACTTGTATATGAGATTACGCTCGCGTTTAAAACCAGCGGTCAAACTTGTTTGTAAAAGTAGGCGGGAGTATAATACATAATATCCAAACAGCGCTGTCAAATATCGTGACGTCATCTGACTCACGCGTTCCTCCAATGACTTCATGGAAAATATTGATAGACAGAACGTGTAGCCAATTAGATAACGAATTCAACGATCTTTGTGTGAAGCTTTATTTCCTGGTGTGGATACGGCATTTTATACGCTTATATAAGGATAAACAATAAAAAGAACGAACATGTATGCATGTAAACAAAAGACTTTTATTTTGTGGCTGACTGGCACTTAGAAAAGGCACAAGTCTTAAAAAAACTCTTGCAAGAACCTCATTTTTGGGTCTATTGACTTCAAACGTGAAACATAACTTCTTTAGACTTGTGGCTTTGGCATCATTGCATTTCTAGGTTTCACACATATATTTATCATTAAGATTTTTAGTGTTAAAAAAGATTTATTACAATGTACTTCAGCCTCTCTAACTTTTTTAATTGTTATCTTAAAATTATTTTGATACCACAGTTATGCTTATACTCTAAATGGTTTAGTAAAAACAGCCATTTAAGTGAAAGTAGGTATTTTCATGGTTTGGGGCCAGAATGGGGGTGCTTTTCAAGAGGTTAAAATAGGAAAAATATTGAAACTCTTTGGTTATTTTTAGCACAATGCTAATGGTCTAATCAGATTCAATGGAATGTGCTAAGCTATGCTAAAAGTGCTAGCGCCAGACCCAGAGATCAGCTGAATGAATTCCAAAACAGTAAGAATCAAATGTTTAACTCTAGGGGAGCTGGAAAATGAGCATATTATCAAAAAAAGTGGAATGCCCCTTTAAAAATAACATGACTGATTTAATAATAGTAGAACTTTAATTGATTAATTTATTGAGTAACACAAAAGCATAATAAACATTATTATAGTTATTATAATACTGCTAGCCTACATTTAGGTATCTGATTTACTGGCTAGCTAGCTACTACAGTACTGTGCAAAAGTCTTATGCTGTGTTTACACCAGCCGCGGTAGAGGCGGCAAAACCGCGTTATTCGCACGTAGTTGGACGCTTGAACATTTGAGTTTACTCGCTTCATTCGACGTGAAATTCTAGTCATTCAAGACATTCACGCAGAAATTTGCGTCATGTGAGGGGCTTCTGCGATTCTGCTGAGACTCCGTTGGCTTCCTGTAATCATGTCACTACTACAGCAAGGTCCTGATTGGTTAACGCAGCGCGGAAATCCGCCAAAGTTCCGATTTTTTCCGCGGCAACGCTCAATTCGCGCGGAATGCACTGTGCGTTTCGCACCATTCGCGCCGCGCCTACCGCACCGCAGGATGCCTAATAACGTCTTTGCATTGACTTAACATGTAAATCACCCGTGCTTGCCGCCTCTACCGTGATTGGTGTAAATGCAGCATAACATAATTAGATTTGTTGTAGTGATCATATATAATTGTTTCTCAGTCTCTTTAATAAAATACATCCAGAAAATACAGGAAATATGTATGTATCTTGTATTAAAAACAATAAAATGTAAACTGATGTGTCAAGTTTTTATGGTATACTCCCCTTTCACTTGAAGCAATAGCAGGAAACTGCAGGATCTCTTAAACCTAAATGAGATTAAATCCTAATTTCTAATTTTAGAGAAATTAGTCTTTTTACTTCATTCTGCTCAAAAACGCTCAAGATGTGTTTAGTGCCAAGAGAGGTCACACTAAACACAGACGATGCCTAAATAAGACATTCAGTTCTCAAAATATTTTTTTTTTTTTTTTTGAACATATGTCCTGTATTTTCTGTTTGTATCTTAATAAAATAGAATGAAAAATAAATATGGATGGACATTAACGGTCTGGTGGTGGTGGCCTAGAAGGTGTCGCACACCGCATGAAAAGCGCCGCGTTGCACCATGAATCTAAAAACAGAACACATTATTTTCTACGAATGTACACACACCGGTGGCGCCTGTCTGCTGTGACCGTGGGTTTACACCAGCCACGTTTGAGCCTTCAAAATCACGTCTACCGCGCCTAGTTTGCCGCCTTAACAGTTTGAGTGTACTTGCTTCATTCGCACGTGAAAGCCGTGCGTAACATTCTAGTCATTGAGACATTCACGCGGAAATTCGCGTCATGGGAGGGGCTTCTGTGACTCTGCTCGCTTTCTGTAATCACGTTACTACTAAAGCAAGCTGCTAAATTGGTTAACGCGGTGCGTTTATCCGCCAAAGTTCACATTTTTCAACTCGCGCGTTTGCCGTGGCAACGCTCAATTCGCGTCATTCGCGCAAACTAGGCATGCGAATGAGGCGGAATCGCGCCTACCGCGCCGTGCTAAACGCCTCATTCGCGCCGTGAGACCTCCAGACGCGCGTCAATGCGTCTTCACGTTGACTTTGTAATCACTCGCGCTTGAAGCCTCTACCGCGGCTGGTGTCAACCCAGCATGACTCTGGACACTTCTCAATTTCCTGTCAACACTGGCTGCTTACTTATATTAAGCATTTTTAGTAGATGCTATCTAACTAAGTTCACACTATTTAATATGTACTTCCAGTGTACAATACCTCCGAGTTGTCTTGGACGCGACGCGGCGGTTCTCATCCGGTGTGCGACCCCCTTTAGACTTTTGCACAGTACTGTATATAAACACATTTTGGTATTTGCTAGTTAAAATGTTAATATGCACATTGCAGCAAGTGTGGCTTGTGTGGTAGTCAAGGCCTGGAAAATGGAGGGGAGTCCATTAAGTGATATATGCCAGATTTTTTTTTTTCAGAGGAATGTGAATGTGTGTTTCTTAATGATCTCACCTAAATGTTTTCTCAATCAGTGTATTTGTCTTTACAATGGTATAATGTTGTTGCACAGTATTTCAAACAGTTTTAAACACATGTATGTAATTTACATGAAATGAATACATGCACAGATGTGCATTTTGATATTATTTTGTGTGCATGATTCAAGAAATGATCTGTGCATGTTATGTAAGAATGCAAATACATTCAGGGGGTGTGGCCTCAATGCTCCTTTAGTAAGCAGTGTGCTATGTGCATGTTACTAATGAATGTGCAATGTAGAAATTCAACTGTAACTACATTAAATCTTGATGTTTTAAAGTTATGCTGCAAGATTTTTTTTAACTACATTTAAGTTCCCTGTAATAAGGAGTTCCCAGTTTATTCCCATTAATTTGAGTTAATTCCCATGAAAAGTTTTCAGCCTTGAAAATTCCCAGAATTTTGCAACCCTAGTCTGAGGGCAGTTTCTCAATGTTGCTGACCAACATCTTTTTGGTGTCAACAATGCATGAAAATGTCCTGCAGCAGAGCGGGAATTAAATTCAGCTCCGAATCAAGCAATCAAAAATGTGCAGAATGTTGTTTAAACAATTTTCTTATCAAATGAAATCATACCGACTCACCTGAAACAGAGTATGTGCGCCCTGTCTCCGAGCAGGGCTCAAGGGCGCGACCGGACTGAGCGTGCTCCAGAAATGGATATTTGATAGAAGTGGACTAGGGGTGAGCACGAAGGGTGTCTGAAACAAACGAGAAAATTAATTTCTCTCCAGTGTGCATTTATTAAAGCGGCTTTCCACTTCCTTGTAAGATATACGTAACCTCCATATATAAATGTTTAATTAAAAGCATCTTAATGAGACTCGATAAGAATCAATCACAGTGCACGCGTTATGTATTTTATGAGAAACTATGAATAATAGATTTAAATTAAAGTGTATTTCATCTTTCATCTAGCTCAAAGACAGCAGGAGTTGATCCTAAGGGACAGGCTATATGAGCGAGGTGATCCATCAAAGATGCATCTAGCGAAGATCACATTCATTTTATAACCAATGAACACCCCAGTATCAGCTCGAAGTATCAGAGTTTCGCTGGTTTAACTGGTGCATTACTGCCCTCTTGTGCCTAAAACTAATCAAACAACCACAACGAAATCAACTTGTCATGACTGTTTTAGTAGAGGATAAACACACTTTTTATAACCTTAGGGATAAAATGACCAAATACAATCACCACTATTTTGTTTTGCCTTAAAATCTCTTCTTTGAATTTAAGTCTATAGGATTTTACCACCTGCTGTGTGAAAATCTTGAATGTCTTTGCTTAGAAAAAGTAATAGGACACCCTCAGTTAAAAAACCTGCAGAACTTGATGTATCATCTATGCTAAAGATACAGGACTTTTATTATTAAGCACGAGTTTGTGGATATTGAACCCTTAAAGGCGCAATGTCTTTAGAAGTTTATTATTTAGTCACTTTATTTTCTTGCTTTTGTGTTTTAGTTCATGTAGCTGTTTGTATTATCAACAATATTCATCAATATTGTAATATCAATATACATTTCCATACATTCTGTGCCATGAATTGTAATACATTAAGTCTCCGTCGGACAGAGATCAGATATACCCATCATCGAGTTTGGGACTACATAAAGACGAATAAATTCAGAAAGCAAACTATATAAACAACTTTTTTCTTGGTAAAGCATCTAATTTGCCTAAACTTCAGAATTTTAGCCTGAATTTATCCCAGTTTTCCACTCCTGAGAATCTGTCTCAAATGACATACTATGCACTATGAACTTTCCATACAGCAAAAATATTTTTTTAAAATGTATACTAAATACATTTTTTAGAAGTAAAGGTTATATAAATATATTTTTAATTAAAAAAATGAAGAGTTTTGATTTTTACTAGTGATGCACCGATGTATCGGCCGCCGATATTTATCGGCCGATTTTTGATGAATTGTAATTAATTGTTTATTAATTAACTGCATAAAGAAATCCATTATATGTAAAAAAATGAGTTAATGTTGTTAATAAAATAAATGCTGAATAGCAAAAACCACCTTTAAATGTTGTCATGCTGTCTTATTATATTTGTTTTAGCTTAATTTGTGCCTCTCTTATTATGTTGGTCAGTTGAATGTTAATTAGATTCAATCCATGTTCAGTAAAAATTATTTGATGCAGAAATAAACTAGCTAATAGACCAACTGTATAGTATTGTATACAAGTGTTTAATATCGGTATCGGCGAGAAGTTGTCTGTTTAAATCGGCATCGGCCCAAACAAATCCTATCGGTGCACCCCTAATTTTTACAATATGTAATCGGACCAAATTATAGCCACAAGGCTAATTTATATCTGTTGTCCCTGGGCAGCAGTTGATGTTATAAGTCAAAAAATAAAAAGTAAAAAAAAAACAATAATAATAGCAATACAATTAAACTAAATAATTCATAAAATAAAAAATAAAAGAAACAATCTCAAATAAACACAGAGACAAGAATCAATGACTAGAAATGTTCACAATGCTGGTTTGCTTTCAACCATTTCTTAAGGCCTAATTTAAAGGTGGTGAGTGTAGCGCTTTGTCTAATACTAACAGGGATGCTATTCCACAACCCTGATGTTTTCACCGAGAAAGCGGTTTGGCCAAAGGTGGAATGCCTAAACACACTCATTCATTTCCACTGTTTTTCTGCCACCACATGTGCGCGTGACGTAACTGTGACATCGACTCGCAAAAGGTCTATGGGTCGGTAGACAGCAGAGATGGAGAAACGGCCTGTCAACATGAATAATGCATCCTTAAAACCTATAAAAAAGCTGCGGATAAACGTCTTGGTTTTTAAACACAGCCTGCATCTGCCATGAGATAGAAAATGAGACACAACATTGGGTTTGACAGGAAACTACTGACAGTCACCAGCCCTAACAAACCGAAGGAAATTAACTATAGTGTCGTGCATGTGTGATTGCCGAGGTCGAGCTTACCTGCAGGAAAGCTGGTGTGAGAGAGGCTGTAGGGAGGGAGGGGCTTAGATTGAGAGGACTGAGGAGGTCAGAACTGGTCACAACCAGCGTGGGCATCAACTCCAGGCCTTTGGGTTTTTTAGACTTTCCGCTGTTACTCTGAGATGGAGACTGAGACGTCTCGAAGGTCAGTATCGTGTCCTTGGAAAATGAAGAGACATAGATATGTTAAATTTTAAACAAGCGAACAACATGCTTACAAAATATTATTCTTCACTGGCGTTACCTGTAGGTGAATCTCTGATGGCTGGGAGGAGACGGACTCTTTCTCGCTGTCAATCACCAGATCCTGGGAATCAGTCATCGGAGAAGATGAGGGGGAATGAGGAGGTGGTGAAGAAGAGATTCCCGACATTGTGGAATTCTCCGCGGAGGGCGCATCCAAGAACCTACACACTACATGAGAGAAAGCCGTGTGTACGGTCTCTGCTTCTGTCCGGGTGGACAGTGGGCCTTTAAGTTCAGCAGTCGTCCTGTTTTGATTATTGGTCCCGTATTTAATGACTGTGGGTGGTTGGGGTGACTCCTGGATCGATCCTTTTTTCTCCACAAGCTTTTCTCCTGGGTTTTCGATTCTGATGGATTTGAAGAGTTGTGTTCCTGACTGCAGCGAGTTCAGCGTGAAGGACGTGTACAAGCCGGAGTGGATATAGTCATTCCGACCGGACGACTTGGATTGACCCGATGCCGCGCCGCCTCGGTCTGGTGCCGCTTTCCCGTCTTTATCCCCGGAGATGTGTGTAGGTCTGTCAAGAAGCGGCAGAGCCCCATCAGAACCTCCATCTGAACCTTCCGTTCTGGTCATAGCATCTCCATTCAATATATCAGGGTAGGACACAAAGCGGTACACAAACTTCTGCCCATTCACTTTTCTGATGATGTTCTGAAGGAAGAAAAAATGATTTTTTTCTGTAGCATAAATGATTGAGCATTGTATTAGTAGCACAAAAGAAATGGTTTTAGTTCCCAGGGAAAACAAATATTATGCTTTGTGAAAAAGTAGGGATGAACAGATAAATCGGCCAATGATGCTTGCTATGCTTCTTAATGAATTACGGTGAAATGCCGCTACATCCAAAAGCCAGAGGGCGCTCTTTTGTGCAGAAACTCAATATGGGCTGCAGAAGAAGAACCATTACACACGCATCTCCAGGAAATGGCTTAAGCATATTTTATATTGCTGTTTTTCAAACCTTTTCAGGTATTTTCATTATAATAAAGAATATGTATAATGATAATGTTTGACAAGTGTTGCTTTTTCAAATGCATGTTATAGAGAAGCATGTTATAAAAGACTTAACTCACAGTGATTTCAGATTGATAAGGACTTGATAATTAATAGCCGTAGTACATAAAAAATAGCTGTGCACGTCCCTATATCAAAGCATCTTAACATAATAATACATCAATTAAACTCATAAAGCTCATACATAAGACATTCGAATAAACCGTAAACACACAGTATACAAACCTAGCATGTGCAACTCATCTTCTTATTTCGATCAGTTTACGAAAACAAATAACAGCTAAATTAGTACAGCATGAGGATCATGACCATTCATTTTTGGGTAAACTTCAAATATGTTAATAAGTATTAGAGATGCACCGATATATCGGCAGTTTTAATGCACTGCACTTTTAGCCCAAAAGAAATTTCTTTGGCAAAAATATTTATTTAAATATATGCTAAATACATTTTGTAGAAAGTAAAGCTTAAATCTTTTTGAATTAGAAAATATATTTAGTTTTAATCTTTTCAAACCTGTTATGTTAACAGGTTTGTAACATGCAAAGTTTTTCCTCCAGTTTGACGTAAATATAAATGTTTTAAAATATATTTAAATATACAAAAATAAATACATTTTTGTAAACATATTTCAAAATATATTTTTATTTTTGTATAATTTGAAATACATTTAAAATTATATTTAAACCTATATTTTTTGCCCTATTGGAGGATTTCAAAACATAATTTGAAACGATGGTAAAAAGTTAAATTATCTGTATATATCAATAGATGTCATTCTAAGTGCACTGTAAAAAATCTTTTTGCACTTAAAATTTTAAGTTTAATCAACTTGGATTTACAAGTTATTTTAGTTACTGTAATTTTTAAAATAAAGTTGACATAACTAAAGCAAATTTAACTTGATTTATTAAGTTACAGCAATTCACCACTAAATCCTAGTTGATTAAAGAGATTTGAAAAAATGTTTACAGTGTAGTCAAATATCGGTTTCGGCACAGAAATTTGTATCGGTGCATCTTTAACAACTATACATTCAATGTAAGCATTAATTATTGACTATTTCACTCACACACAGGGTTTGATACATTAAAGGAATATTCCATTTTCTTAAAAGAAAAATCCAGATAATTTAATCACCACCATGTCATCCAAAATGTTGATGTCTTCCTTTGTTCAGTCGAGAAATTATGTTTTTTGAGGAAAACATTGCAGGATTTTTCTCATTTTAATGGACTTTAATAGACACCAACACTTAACACTTAACTCAACACGTAACAGTTTTTTCAAAGGAGTTTCAAAGGACTATAAACGATCCCAAACTAAGCATAAGGGACTTATCTAGCGAAACAATTCTCATTTTTGACAAGAAAAATAAAAAATATGGTCTTTTAAACCACAACTTTTCGTCTAGGTCCGGTCCAGCGCGACCTAATGTAAATGCTTTGTGACGTAGAGAGGTCATGTGTTACATACATAAAACGCAAATTTGCGGACCATTTTAAACAATAAACTGACACAAAGACATTAATTAGTATCATTCGACATACAACAATGTAGGAACGGTCCTCTTTCAACACACTTGTAAACACTGGGGCGGAGTTTCGCGTTCGTCCTCTGTGACCTCTTGACGTATTGCACCGGGTCAGCTGGTGCATCACGACCGGATCTAGATGAGAAGTTGTGGTTTAAAAGTGTATATTTTTTATTTTTCTTGTCAAAAATGACAATCGTTTCGCTAGATAAGACCCTTATGCCTCGTTTGGGATCGTTTATAGTCCTTTGAAACTCCGTTGAAAAAAACTGTTAAGTGTTGAGTTAAGTGTTAAGTGTTGGGGTCCATTAAAGTCCATTAAAATGAGAAAAATCCTGCAATTTTTTCCTCAAAAAACATCCACATTTTGGATGGCATGGTGGTGAGTAAATTATCTGGATTTTTCTTTTAAGAAAATTGAATATTCCTTTAAACATTTTGATTATTTAGTGGTAAAAAAAGCTGATGCATGACTCTTTCATACAATACATTTTTAAATATCTACACAAAACAAATTGATAAAAACCCCATCAATGCAGCCCCTAATATTTTTACCAGCCAAATGGTGCGTTCTCTTATCCTCTCTACTTTAACGAAACAAAATAACATGCAATTAAAGAAAATGAATCTGCCTTAAGAAACCAGAAAGAATGTGGAAAAACGATACACCTGCCTCTGGTGCCAAGAAAAAACATAAAAACATCACAAGCTTGCCAAACCTTCAAACATGCGGATATCACTGTAATAAACCTCTCCTGACTTCCCTAATGCCATTAATACAGAAACTCTGAGAGCGACTCTCTTAAAGACTTTGTGACCCTCGTGTTTTAGAAGTAGACCCCTGATTGAAATGTGTGTGTCTACAACACAAAAATACTGTAGGGGTGAGCAGGGCACAAACTAATGCGAGGATAAGTGTAACACGGTTACTTTAGATATTTCTACAGGGCCGAGCAAACTGTGCTTTTGGTCTTTTTCTCTTACTGTCAGAAGATGATCTCCTGTGAATTTGTGAAAGGTTTTGATGTGTTTTTGTTGAACAAAAAGTATTTTGGAGGAAGGAAAGTAAATGGGCCCTATTTTAACGTTCTAAGCGCATAGTCTAAAGCGCACGGTGCACAGTCTAAAAGGGCGTATCCAAATCCACTTTTGCTAATTTAACAATGAGATAATGTGTCTTGTGCGCCTAGCACACAGTCTAAAAGGATCGTTCCTATTCTCGTAATCAGTAATGGGTGTGTTTTGGGCGTAACGTGCAATAAACCAATGAGAGTCTCATCCCCTTTAAAAGCCACTTGCGCTCGCGGCATGCCGATTCCCTTAGTATATACTATATGTAGTATAGTATACAGTATATCCATGTACTCAGCATGCCAGTATGTGTGTATGCTGCCAACCAGGCTAAAAGAACAGAATTTTAGTACACACCTTGTCGTAATAGTAACGCAGAGCCCGGCTGAGCTTGTCGTAGTTCATGCTGGGTTTGTTCTTGCGGGCGCCCCATAATCTGGCCACCTCCTCGGCCTGCAGGAGTTTAAACTCTCCATCTTCATTGGTCCAGCAGATCAGCTTGTCATTACTGGGGTCCAACAGAAGCTGAAGCAGGAACTGCCACAGGGTCACCGAGCTGTCCATGGTCTCCAATGCCGAAAACGCTACTTCACAGCCCGTCCAACATGCGTCATTCTCTGGAAAATTTCTGGCGACAGCTGTAACATAAAATGATCAATATGCATTTAAATAGTGAGATTGCTGTATTTAATATTGGCAAACATTTTTGCGTGCACAAACAATAAAATCTTGTAGATTCAGACCATAAAGCATAAGCAAGGTTTTTTGCAAGATTTAATAATCATTTTTGATGGATGTAAAAGTATACACCACATCCATGAAAATGGTTATTGCTTTCATTAAAGTGAGCGACTTCAAATTAAGACTTGACGGATCAAATAACAAGTGACAATTTGAATTCATAGATGCATGCACACAAATTAAACAGCGAATGTTACTGCCTTCAGAGTAATCCAGGCATTGTGCTGAGTGCAAGCTGACTGTGTATGTAAGCAGCTTAAATTAAAACGAAATCTGCCTTGACTCATCCGATATCCAACTGGGTGTCGCAAAACACGGAGTGAAAACCCACATACAATCTGACTGAACAGAATGCACAAAAATAGAAACACAGAGGCGAGACAAAGCCCTTATTACAGACTGTAGAAGAGAAGGTCTGGGAAATTTAAACTACACATAAAGAGTGAAGATTGAAATCAACTTGGATATCATTCATAACCTCAATTTAAGTTAAAAACAATGTTGCAGGAAGATTACATTTATGCATTTGAATTTATGCATTTGGCAGACCATTTTATCCAAAGTGACTTACAGTGCATTATACAAAGTATACAATTTTTATCAGTTTTATCAGTATGTTCCCTGGTTTCGACCCCATGAACATTTGCGCCGCTAATGGAATGCTATACCACTAAGCTATAAAAGACATAAAGACGGATGTTATAAAACCTGACACCGACTTCATATAACTATCTAGTAGTGATGATAGGCCAATATATTGCAGCCGATATTTTGATTTTTTTATCGACATTGGTGAAAATTTCTCTTACTTAAATTTGATGTTTGTAATAAGGAGACGCTCAGTGTCACTCAATGTAAAGCCAAAGTCTGACAGACAGTAAAATGGCCAATCATTATTTACTTTTTAACACGACGTTATGTTGTGTCACACACTGGTTCAACACATTTATTTAATCAGTGCAGTTAGATATAAGATCCACATTAATTATGTCTTATTATGTAAATTATTTATTATGTAAATATGTTTTAAAGGGGATATTTCACAAGAATTTTTAAGATGTCAAATAAATATTTGGGGTTCCCAGAGTACGTATGTGAAGTTCTAGCTCAAAATACCATATAGATCATTTATTATATCATGGTAAAATTGCCACTTTGTAGGTGTGAGCAAAAAAATGTGCTGTTTTGGGTGTGTCCTCCTTAAGGGCTCGTTATAGTCGTGCGTAGGTCCTACGGCGTATCAGCGACGGCGTTGGTTCCACGTCGGTTTTCATTTATACTTTTGCGTCGTCGTTCGCGTCGGGAGGGGAGGGGTTCTGGTGGACCAATCACAGCGCTTGCGGTCCGCGTAGAACTGACGCGCTGTTAAAAATTTTGCGAGGTGCGCGTCAGGCTACGCAAAGCTACGCACAGGCTACGGATAGCCTACGCCGTAGCTACGGCATAGAACCTACGCACGACTATAAATCGCCCTTTACTCCTTTTAAATGCAAATGAGCTGATCGCTGCACTAAATGGCAGTGCCGTTGTTGAATAGTGCAGATTAAAGAGTGGTATTATTATAATAAAATCCCCTTCTGATATTCGAGTTCTTGGAATGGCAATACCGATAGAAACCGATAGTATTTTTGCCTTGATCGTTGCCGGTTTTTACATCGGCCGATGTCCGATAGTGTAAAAAAATAGCTTTTATCGGCAGATACCGATTATAGGCCGATACATCGGTGCAATTCTAAATATATCACGTCATCTGCTGCTGATTATTGGAATATTAATAGCAATATAAAGCATGTTTTCATTTACTATCTATAAAAGCTCATATTTGAAACTCCACATACAGCTAATGTATGTTATAATGTTATTAGCATTTTATTCACATTCAGTTCAGTATTTGAGTATGTTGTATGATATAATTTTTAAAACTACTCTCTTACTAGATTACTAACACACTTAAACGCTGTTGCATTTATCACCTAAATCATTCATTTGAAGCTTATAAACGGCTTGAACTGTTGGGTTTATAGACAAAATAATTCATGAACTGACCACACTGTCTGTTCAAATACAAAAACATGTTGCATGATGACAGTCTCTGCACACGGTTACTTGATCTAACTTTGTTAATTTACCTCCTCGGTTGGTTAATGAATTATGAAATATTATGGATGTGCCAATATATCGGCCTATAATCGGTATCGGCAGATAAAAGCATTATTTCCACACCATCGGACATATTTTAAACATAATTACATTTTGTATGCTCTGCACTTCTTGGATTTTGTGACATCATCGTTTTAAAAAAGTTAAAGGGATAGTTCACCCAAAAATTAAAAATCTGTCATCATTTTATTATCCTCATCTTCTAAACCTGTTTTTTTTTTTTATGAACACATAAGAAGATATTTTGATAAATGATGGTAAGCACACAGCTGATTGTAACCATTGACTTCCATAGTAGGAAAAACAAATACTATGGAATTAAATGGGTACCGTCAGCTGTGTACTTACCATCATTTATCAAAATACTTCCATAATACAAGGATCTAAATGCTAAAGCGATCCTAAATCCCAGTTTCTAAATTTATAACGCATCTTGTGCATTTACCATATAATGTAAAGACTAAAAATACAAATGTTACTGTATAATTCAACAGCATTCATTATAAGGTTGTTAGAAAAATGAAAATAGTCTTTTTTACCAAGACATCATCTCCTTAAACTGCATGCCCATGTCAAACTCACAGAAAATACAACATGGATTTTTAAAGTTGAATTATAATGTAAACATTATAAACATGCATTACAAACAACACTTTAATTTAGGTGTAAGCACATACATTCAATCACATTTAATAGTGCAGACGGGTCAAAGTACATTATGTGCCATTCATGTCGTCTCACAAATTCTTCTGAAATACTCAGAATGAATACATAACACAATTATTAATTCACAATAAATACAAATATAAATACACAAATAAGTCAGAAATATTAAACTATAGCAACCTGTTAGATCTTCAGTTTAGCTCATTAGCATTGAGTTCATGTCTATCAAACTCACCCGAGAGTTTTCGGTCCTGTGCAGTCTCTCCTCAAGTAATTTACACGTAATTAAAATACAAAAATACAATAAAATAAAAAAATCTTCGTTTCCTTTATGTTTACATCGTGCACAGATAGCGGGTGGGCAGCTAGCCTAGCGCGTTAGCATGCTAGCTATAAAAGTCTTCGCTAAGTTCAGATAACACAAGATCATGTAAAAATTGTGTATTTAAAGCGGTTTTCTGTTGTATTTACAGCGAAATCGACGAAATTCTGAGAGAAAGAGAAAAGACGACAGGCTAAAGTAAACGCATCATATCGTGTACTCTTATTGTGCTGCAACCACAAAACAAAACAGGAAGCAACATGAATCAAAGAGGCGCGCAACACAAGAGCACACTAACTTACGTTATAACTCAAACAATACAGACTCACAAGTTTATAAATGTGTTATATATTATATGGCTGTTAAAGACTTGATATCCTCCTGATAAAAAGTTATGAGATTGCAGCAGAGCCGGGTGCGTACAACTAAAGAGATTACATTCATCTCATGATAGACAATTTCGTACAACAAACAAAACACGACACAATATTATACAACGCAAATAATTATGTAATTGTGTTTCTTAATATGCGTGCAATATTTACATACATAATTGCATATGTACAATGGCATGCATCCAAACAAATAATTGCATAGAGATCTTTTGTCTTTTAATATGCTTCTTGTTAAATCCTATAAAATAGTGATTGTAAAAATGTTATCAGAAATGTTATGTAGCATATATTGGTTACTGTAGTTAACTCAGATTTTTAAACTACTGTATCCTTAATACTGAAAAATCCAGCTTAGACCAGCATGAGCTGGTATCTGGTTTTAGCTGGTCCTCCCAGTCTGTAAAAGCTGGTCTTCCAGCCTGACCAGCTAAGTCCAGCTTAAAAAGTGCCAAAAACACATCTAGACCAGCGTGCTACACCAGCAAAACCAGCTAATACCAAGCTTGGAGATCAGCTAAACCCAGCTCACCAGTTTATGCTGGTTTTTGTGTTTTTTTCAGTGGGGTGTATGCGTTTGATTCTCACTAAAACACAGCACTTATTACAGATGAGATAAACCTGGGCTAGAGGTACATTTTATGCTAAAACACTGATTTAGTTAGTACCCAAATTTACTTTCAGTAACCATTAACACTTATGCATTCGCCAAACAGTTTCCCAGACAGGGCTTATTTTAGTCTCAGATTAAAATGTATGTTTGACCTACTTTAATAATAAAAAAAAACTTGCACTGACATATATTAGTGCCATTGTTTTGTCTCAAGATGCACACCAGTGTTGATTTTTGTAAGGTTTGTTTGTAAAAACTACTTAAATGTCCTAACTAAGGCTTAATCTAAACCCTGTCTTGGAAACCGCCCCTAAAAAAAAATAGATTGTAAAGTTTGTAGGCAAAACTGAAAAAAAGACATCACGTGGACTTTAGTTTGACTTATTTTAGCGATAGATAGACATACCCACCCATGTTACCCAATGTGTTAATAAAATTTCATCCCTATTTCTACACCCTCAGGTTACCACCTTCATTTACTCAAGCATTTATTTATAACATTGCCTCAGTCCTTCTCATTTGCAATGTGTGTAGGAAAGACTGACAGGGTAGAAGTGTCTTAAATGTCAATCCCTGTCTTTCAAACCCTTAAAAACATGAGAGATAAATACTGGAGAAAGAAGAGCATTCCTGTCCAGCAAGTGCCCACACTTGGCCTTGATGTTTTAGTGTATATTCGTCTTTAGTGTGCCAAGCATTTTTAGGAAATGCCGTCATTTAACATTTTAAAGTCAAACTGCATGGCATCACTTGAGTATTTCGGGTCCAGTAAAAGTTGAGCAGCATCTCTGGCTTGCTGTTGAATACCACAAAAAAATCCCCCCAAAAAAGTCGGATTCTTTATAAATGGCTCCTGTTTGTAATCTTTGGACCATATCCAGCTTAAATTGTCCTGACAGGAATAGAAAAATGTATAACTTTGCAAATTCAAATGTTTTTATTGCACACTCTAAATTTTGCTGGGTTATTTTTAACCAAACGCTGGGTAAATATTGGACAGAATACATGTTGGGTCATTAAAGAAACCTATTCTGGGTTGTTTCAATACAATGCTGGGTTGTTTCGACTATTTATCCAGCGTTGGGTTAAAAATAGTTTCATCATTCAAATAATTATGGTTTTAACCCATTGCTGGGTAAAATTATGGACAAACCCAACTGCTGGGTTTAATTTAACCTTTGGTTTGATCAAATATGAAGTTTTTTGGGTTGGGTTTGTCCATATTTTCCCCACGGATTGAAAAACCCCAAAATTTTTAAGTGCATGTAAAGTTTTTGTGCACTATGATTTTTATTAATACCTTATAAACCTTGTAAGTGCATTGCATACTATTGCTTGTTTTTGTAAACTAAGAAACAAGTTTCCATTATTGTCACTGGTAATGAACAAATTGTATGTATTAACCCAGTACATACTTTTAAAAGCTGATAAAATTAATCTAAACCTTAAAGTTGACATATCACAGCTTTCCCAAAAGGTTGTTGTTTTTTCATTTTATTTTCTTATATAGGAAAATAGCATTTTCAGTTATTCAAAAATATAACCTAAATTTGACCAGCTATATGGTATGAGAGCAGCTATAGTCGGATGAGCTGGTAAATGGATTAACGTGATAAAGGAAATAATTTAATGCTTTTATTGGGATGAGGGTGAAGGCAGATAATCAAGAATGAGCCCTTGTTAAAGGAAAACAAATGCTATAATTCCCAAAACAGAAATGTCTTGAGAGCATTTTGAAACAGGGGTACATGGTAGTACTATCTGAAATACTGTAAATCAGATAGGTGTATTATTAAGGATGATGCACCTACATGATCGTTCGGATATCTTACAACAGCTACAAACTTCAGAGTATCGATGAGTCCGAGAAACGGATCATTCGTGAAAACCTACATGAGCTAGAACAGAAATAAAATGCATAAAGTAGTTAAGACGGATGTTAAAAGGCAAGATGATGTCAAGAGCTTGACAGGATACAAGACATTGATTTCTGCGTGTTAGATGAACATGAATCTTTTCGAAAAGAAAACTCAAGTCCGGCGGATGAAAAGTAGAAGACTTCAATGACGTGACGGTTATAGGGTGTCCAAATAGCTTCATGTCGACAGGAAGCATCCAGCTGCCAGTTTTTGTGAACAGTACACCTGTTCTCAGCGATTTAGCTTATCAACCGTGACAGCACTACATAGAAAAATGCATTGACCTAATGCAAAGCACATTACATTGACATAAAGGAAACAATTTTCATTACAGATCGAAAAGAAAATTGTTTCTAGCTTATATCTGTTTTACAGTACATAAGTTCATTCATACGTGTAGTGATGTTATCCAAAGCCCCATAAACAGGCGAGACTCTGGTTTGGCATACACTCTCAACAGACTGAGAGAGATGAGGCACAAGAAAACAGGACGAGCATCTTGATGCACAAATACTTCTCAGCCGATGCAGGGATGTGATTACGCCAGACAAATTCCTGATATCTCAAAGCCACTGGGTTTGCACAGGGACTAAAAAAATAAGAGCAAGTAAAAAATATAAACTTAAATATGGTAAGACGTCGCACACATAACTGCACGGACCTAACCTTTAATTACGTAAGCGCTATACTCTACCAGAGTACTTCAATAGTGCTATAACATCTGGGTCATATTGTTTTCATTTAATTTTATAGCTTGAGTCAAGAAAATTAAGCATATTTTCAAGACCAATTTTTGCATCAAAACGTAAATTACTATTATAGTAAATCCGTGTGCTCATTTGAGCGAGGAAAGTGAGGTTGCTTATCGCGTTAAGCTGCATTGACTTTGCTGTTCATTGCCTTTGCAATATTTCTGAAACTGCCAAAAGTCTAAAATTAATCGTATTGATGAAACGCTTTCATCGTCACGAATGGAACCAAATTACGACTACGATGTATATCGTACAATCTGAAAATCGACAACCATAAATAACTGGGAAAATCTTTTAGGTGGGACCCGGCAACTAAATCTTCATCGCAATACATTCAGTACATCAAATACCGCCTTGATGTACACTTACAATTACACTTAATGTTACTATTGTTGTGAGTATTACATCATACCCCTTACAATAGACTATTTACAATTTGCCAAAACCGAGTTAATTTTCTTAAAGGGATGGTTCACCATAGAGAAAACTTCTGGCATCATTTACTTACCCACAAGTTGTGTATAAATTTCTTTGTTGGGCTGAACGCAACTGAAGATATTTAGAAAAATGTTAATAACCAAAAAGATCTGGGGCATCATTCATTTTCATAGTATTATGTATTTTAATTATATGAGTCAATGTTGCCCCATATTTGCTTGGTTACAAACAGTCTTCAAAATATCTTCGGCAGAACAAAGAAACTTAAAATTTTTTGTTGAATTATCCCTTTAACGCAAAACGTAATTTCTATTTTTTCTTTACGGTGAAATATGACCCACGCATTTTCTAATAGTTTTGCATGATATTTATGATATACTGACAGAGGCCATGTTTAATATTGCATATTATCATAGCCTAAAAAATAGTGCATGTAGTTATGTTCGCATTTAAAAAGAAGAAGGAAGTTTGGCTTTAGTTTAGCCAAACAAAATACTGAACTCCCTACCTGGTTAAACCTATAACGCATATATACACAAAATATACAAGACACACTTTTCCTCCAAATTGGTTATTGCGTTTTAAATCTCCTTACTTGTTTAAA
The DNA here is from genome assembly GCF_027580225.2 of Misgurnus anguillicaudatus. Classification (NCBI taxonomy): domain Eukaryota; kingdom Metazoa; phylum Chordata; class Actinopteri; order Cypriniformes; family Cobitidae; genus Misgurnus; species Misgurnus anguillicaudatus. The sequence continues at coordinate 91,225 of NW_027395285.1, forward strand.
AGCGATAAAAACAAATCCCATAAAATGCTGCATCTCCGCCTGAAGCTTTACAACAATAAACCGATGGAATTGTTGGTGAGCTTTACTTTAGTCCACCGAAAGCCAGAAATCTGCTTTGAGCTTAATAATCACATCCCTGAGATTCAAGTTAGCTGACTGTAGCACCAAGAAAAACAAACGCCTGGATTAACCATAAAAAACTCGGGGAAACAGACCAAAATAAAGGCGAAGGGTTACAGCTTATGAGCCTGTTTAGATATCATTGCTTGAACTAAGTAAGAGACTCCAGGCATGTGTCTGGGATCCGGCAGTCAGACGTTGGCCCTGACCAGTCTGCCAGCACGTGGACCTCGGTGCACCTTGGTGTGTTTGGACAGGTGGTCGCTCCTGGCGAACTTTTTGTCGCACATCGTGCACTCGTAAGGCTTGACTCCCGAGTGAGACCGCCGGTGGCGCGATAGCTCGTCGGAGCGAGAGAACCTTTGAAGCACAGAACACAGCAGTGCATACACTTATTAACCATTGAACATCCATGACTTTAGAGCAATTTATACTTAGAAAATAATGAAAAATATCAGCATTATTTTTTTATGACCCAAACACTTCTCACCTCCACCCGCAATCTGGCCAGCTGCACAGGTAGGGCTTCTCACCCGTATGTCTGCGAAAATGAGCTTTAAGGTGGCTGCTCTTGGTGTACATCTTCTCGCACCCCGGGTGAGAGCACTTATGTACCCGCAGGGTTTCTGCGGTGGGCCTGGATGGTCGTGGCGTGATGGCTTTGACCAGACCCGCGCCCGTGATTCCAACCGCCCTGACCGTGATAGGCAGAGGGGCGATCTTCACATACTTTTGGTCTTGGTTGATAGCTTCGCCAACAATGGGAAGAATGGTTGCCGAGGGCACCTGCGATGAGAGAAGGGTAATGTTCTGTGCCCCTTGGACACCAAGCACCAGGTGGGCCACTCGGAGCCCACTGGCCACACCCGTTTGGGCGTCTGGTTGTGGGAGGGCGTGGCTTAGCTGGAGAGGTTGCAACTGTAGCACCAGTGGAGCACCAACAAGCACTGGAGCAGCGCTAGTTGCAGCGGCACCGAGACTTTGAACAACGGGGGTCGGCGTCGTCACGGTGGGTTTCGACTCCTCGTCGCCAGGGGAAGACGGCTGCGCGGGAGGGTCGTCCTCCTTCGCCTTCTCCTCCGGACTCGGAGGAGCATCGCTCACCAGCTCCATCTTCTCCATCAAGAATTCCTCAATGTCCTCCAGGGTTGGAGAAAAGGTGCTGGGGAGCTGAGATATAAAATCTGGCAGCTTGGACTGAGCCAAAAAGTCCTCATTGGAGTCAAAATAATTCTGCAGCAGCCCTTCATCCTCATCTTCCTCGCCCGGGCTGCAGCTGAGCCGAGCACCTGCATCTCCGGATTCGGGACTGGAGCACGAGATGGAGCTTCCACCCTCGCTGCTTCCCACCTCTATGAAGTGTAAGGCGGCCGAGGTGTGGTCCGTGAACGATTCATTAGCAGTGGCCACCGCTCCGTCACTTATGGAGACCATTTGTTGGTATGGAGATCAGAGGATGGGTGAAGGTATCGCCAGTGAGCACCACAGTTTGTAAACGCTGCAACGAAATAAGAGTAACTATTAAAAAACTTCTATATTTACTTGGATGCATTTGGCAAATCAACTTAAATTGAATTTAAAGTACACATTTTATCATTACGTGTATTTCCTGGGGTCAAACCCATGACAATTGCGTTGCACAGCTTTACCAATTGAACTACAGGAAAATGTATAAATATAAAAAACATATAACATTAGGGTTGCATAACAATTATTCGCAATTAATCGTTTGCAGAATAAAAGTTTTTGTTTACATCATATATGCGTGTGTACTGTGTATAATAATTATGTATAAATAAACACATACACATGCATATATATTTTTAAGAAATATTTACATGTTTATATATATTTTTATATTTATATATTATTTATTTATTTAATTATATAATTCATCTACCTTGTTCTTAAAATTATATATGCATGTGTGTTTACAGTCCCCACACATATGACGTAAACAAAAACTTAATTACTTAATGACGTAAATTAAAAACATAATAATTGTTATGCAGTCCTATATAAAATTATATTATTTAAATAAATATTAAATAAAAAGCATTTGTTGAACAAGGATTATTCTCCGTTTTAAATAGAAATAATTGTAGTACTGCAATTATATTTACTGTTGTACAGTAAAATGAATAAATAGATAAATACATAAAAAGCCACTAATGTAAAAAATAATGAAAAAAAAAACATTAATAAATGACAAAAAACTCATAAAGCTGCAAAATCAATAGCCAATAAGTAATATTATTTATGAAAAAAAAAACAAATTTTTTTTCATAAATCATTATATAGATATATTGGTGTGAAATGACACACTTTGGAAGATTAATCCCAAAAGATGATTAAAAAAAATTAATAAATAAACCATAATGTACTTGGACACTTTATGGCTGTCAAACTTTAGCATAGTTAATGTAAACAACATTTTATCTTGCTTCATACAGCTTAATAAAAAGTAAAATATGTTAGTTCTAAGACTATTGTGTTTGTAAATGACCCCTGGTTTAATATTTTGCTATTTAAAAAACACGTATTGTAAGTAAATCCAAATACTTTCTGTGGCCATTATTTACATCCACAACAACAATGTCCAACAATGCCATGCGTTCAGAGATTAAAGCACTGATGGCTTATGGGACAGAAAGAGGAGGGGCTGTTTAAAACAACAACATCGGAACATAAAACACCAACGCAATGCACACTTTTCTCGTTGTTAAAACGAAGATTCTGAGAGAAAATGCTCATACATACACCAAATAAACCAAACCAGACACGCACGAGGCACGAGACATGTGTTGGGGAAAAGTGCGTCAGCAGGGCAGGAAAAACACAGGCCTGCGCACACACATAATCCCAAAACAGAGAAATAAACTACAGCTTTTAACACAACACGGAAACAACATTGAACCAAACACGTGTCAGGTTCAGCAAACTGGGGTCATTTAGATCGAAACTACAGCTGTGTTTATAAACGATCTGGTTTATCGATCCATGTTAAGTTTGATATATGCGTCTCATTACCTCGAGTAAATTCGGATCGTAACGTCCGGATTGCGGATGTGCAATATAAAATGAGTCCAGAAGTCCCGTTTGAAATTATTGTAGGGAAGAACATCGTCCTTGCCACGGGTCCATGTTGGCATTTTTCACACAGGCCTGTCACATGACACGCATCGCGATGCACTCGAGGGCACGGATCCAATTCCTCGCCTCTGATTGGCTGCCTGAACGGGGGCTCGCACTGAAACGGGGCGCGTGATTGGTTGGAGGGAAAGTGTTATGAATTATTCATGAGCACAGGAAAAACAGCCAACGAAAGCAAAGCAGGGCTGGAAAGAAAATACAGACACATTTAAATACACGCATTGTTTCCATCTTTTATTTACGTCTAAATATTTATTTAAACATATTTTTTTTTGTTTAATGATTAACAACACGGAAGCCTTTATCCAACACGTTACTCATTATGACCTCTACATTACTAATTCCACCACGTCTGGTTAAGATATTTTTGCTTTTTTAAGTTATAAAAATGACGTAATAACTTATAATAATGACTCAGTATGTCACAATTATTACCCAGTATATCATAATAATAACCTAGTATCTCATAATAATGACTTTAGTGTCTTATATTAATGAGTACCTGATAATAATGACTGATTATGTCATAATAATGACTTAGTATCTGATAATGACTGAGTATCTCAAAATAATGACTTAGTATGTCACAATACTGACTTAATAGCTCATATTAATGAATCAGTATCTGATAATAATGATTTAGTATCTGATAATAATGACTAAGTATCTGATAATAATGACTTAATATCTCACAATAATGACTTAATAGCTCATAATAATGACTTACTATCTAATAATAATGACTTAATAGCTCATATTAATGAATCAGTATCTGATAATAGTGATTTAGTATCTGATAATAATGACTAAGTATCTGATAATAATGACTTAATATCTCACAATAATGACTTAATAGCTCATAATAATGACTTACTATCTAATAATAATGACTTAATAGCTCATAATAATGACTTAATAGCTCATAATAATGACTTAATAGCTCATAATAATGACTAAGTATCTCATAATAATGACTTAGTGTCTGATCATAATGACTTAGTATCTGATAATAATGACTCAGTGTCTAATAAGAATGACTTATCTGATAACAATGACTGAGTGTCTCATAATAATGACTTAATAGCTCATATTAATGAATCAGTATCTGATAATAATGACTTAGTATCTGATAATAATGACTTAGTATCTGATAATAATGACTTAGTATCTCACAATAATGACTTAGTATCTCATAATAATGACTTAGTATCTCATAATAATGATTTAGTGTCTGATCATAATGACTTAGTATCTGATAATAATGACTGAGTATCTCATAATAATGACTTAATAGCTCATATTAAAGAATCAGTATCTCAAAATAATGACTCAGTATCCCATAATAATGACCTAGTATCTGATAATAATGAGAAAGGTTTGATTTGTTATTATTATTAGATACTTAGTCGAAATAATATAATAGTATCTCATTATTTTGAGTAAATAGCTCAAAATAATGATTTAGTTTCTCATTATTATGAGATACTAAGTCAAAATAATTACTAAGTATCTTATTATTAAAGTAAGTTGAAATGTTGAGATACTAAGTCATTATTAGGAGATGGTTTCTTATTATTATGACATACTGTTTCTCATTATTATAACATATTTAGTTATTGTTATGAAATAGTTTCTCATGAATACGAGGCACTTATGACTTATGTCATTATTATTATGTAAAAAATCTAAATATGTTAACCAAACATGGTGGAAATAGGTTTCCATATTTGAGATGTTTTCAAGTATGAGTTTCATTTGTTGTGGAAAAATACAAAACATCAAGCATTTATGACTTTATTCGAAACATGAATGATTCAATGGCCATAGCAGTGGTTGTTCAAAACACTGTACCACTGAATTTGGACATCTGGTAAAGAATTAGAATAGCAAAACAGCAACAGACAAATAAAAAATAGTATAAAACGGACAGAGTAAATGACTTGTTGTTATGTGTGTGGGTGTGAATTTGTAAGACTGTTTTACTAATGACTGTACTATAAAAACAGAGCTTTACAGAGCCACAAGATGGCAGTAGCTGAGTAAAAAAAGATCACATGACACTAATACTATTAAATGCTACAAAATTATATCAGAAAAATTCAACAAAACAACACAATATAATAAAAACTTACTTTAATAAATTACACATGGATGTACAAGTTATGATAAAGATAACAAACAAATATGAACATTTTATTATTTTTGTAGATAATAAATATTAAAGTGTAAACAACATAAATATATTATTAAAATGAATAAACGTTGGTTTTCAAATTCAAAATCCTAGCTTCATTACATTTACCAGCCCATCACAGCCAGTAACATTATCATCATAACTTACAGCAGTGGTCCCCAACCTTCATCAAACATGTGACCGAAAGAACATGTATATATACACCTGAGGGGTGGGGAGCTCAGATTGTAAACATTATAGATATTAATATAAAACATTTTACAAAATAGATCATTCACTTAATCTTGGCATTTGAAAAAACATTTTTATATAATATTTTTAGTGAAACATTTTATGCATCTTTATTTGACCTCTAAGCATAAAAGATCCTTCGCTCCCCTGTTAAATTTCAAGTTGGGAACCACAATGCAAAAGTGTTGCAAATACAATATCAGAAGCATGACATTGTATGGAGAACAATCATTCGGTCAAATGAATGGTAAACTTTACAAAAAAGCCAACACCCTGTTTATCCAATTTATTGTAAGGCCACAAACCTTTCTGCCTGAAGCCAATGCTTCTCTAATACAGTACTTGCTGATACAGTATTTTCAGTATTAAGAATATTAATAGCAAAGACTTAAATAATAATTTGACACGTCACCATCCAAGTAAAAGTTTTGGATTGCCACACAAACAGATCCAGCTGTCGTTTGTGGTTTTGAAACATCATATTTGCTCCAAGGGTTACATCACAGTCACCTGTTTGCTTCCATGTCTTTCTTTTCAAAGACGATCTTACTAGAAAAGTAAACGGCCACCACGCTTAGCAAAGTGGCACAGGCCATGTATGTGGTTACGCTGTGAAAAAGCTGCACTATGGAGCCCAAGAAGAGAGATGGAACCACCTGAGATAGCATGTAAGCACTGTCCAGTAAGGCTATGTCTGTACCAATTCCTTTAAGGACAGGTGGTTTTGGGCATATGGTTACACAAACATGCAGATCAAGCGATTGTGAGGTTGATATATTGCACTGACAGGTTTTCGTGTTGGGCCCAGCAATGCAGCCGTTGGATCTTTTCTGCTTGGTCAAAAGCTGTACATCAGCTGATTTGATCAACACTGCACCATTCCCATGAGGTTTGTGTCTCTCACCGGGAAAAAACACCTGTGAAGAAGTGCAAATGCTGTAATAACATGGACCATTTTGATTTCTAAAGTATAGTTTAATTTTTACACGTGCACGAGAACCAACCCACCCAGCAAATTGAGCTAAAACAAGTCAAAATTTGGGCTTCAAGTGAAAGAGATGTCTAACTATAGCCCAAGAATATTCATATTCTTTTTACTTTTAAAACATGCAAAGAAAATGAAAGCAAACACTTTGCTTAGATGACGGAATATCAAACATCTTCAAGCAAAAATGGCATGTTACCAAATTCAAGGTTACAGTTCGGGTGTTGCAAATTTCGGCATCAAAATACGCGCGTATTGTACGCGCACCACAACCGCGCCTACTCTGTACGCGTTGGTCGCGCATACGCGTACAGGATAGGCCAGGAGAGTCCTTACGAAAATTGACCATGGTTTTACTACAGTAAAAAAAAACATGGTTACTGTAGTAAAACCATGGTTACCACATAATAACATACATTATGGTTTTAAAAACCATAGTTAAACCATGGTTAGTGTAGTACTTAGTTTGCTGATAATAATCAATAAAACACCATGGCTGCTAAACTTTTACTACAGTAAATCCATGGTTAATTTTTATAAGGAAAGTATTGCAATTTGTCGCAATGCGCATGCATCGAACGTCGTTTATGCATATGAACCAAACTATGTTTTGCAATGCGTAAAAACAAACAATACTTCTTAAAATTGGATACACAATGCAACCCTTACAAAAATTAACCATGTTTTTGTGGTAAAAGTGTAGTAACCATGTTTTTTTTGGTGTATTGATTAGCAAAACCATGGTTTTACTATAGTAACCATGCTTAACTATGGTTTTATATTACCATGGTTTTGTGGTAACAATGGTTTTACTACAGTAACCATGTATTATTTTTGTTTTCTACCACGGGTCTGTTGAATGCTGCATTCTGATTGGCTGAGAAGTGTTCTATGGGTGTTGATTATTTTTCTGTAAACCGCACACCTAACTTTTCAAATGTCTTAAAAATAGGCACCAGAGCAATGTTTGTGGTAACCGTGGTATAAGCGGAATAATTGACTCCGGTCCTTTGAATTATGTAAGGAATAATTGACGACGGGCCATTGAATTATAAGAAAATAATGCACACCAAGGTGGGTAGGCGGCACGACGCGAAGCGGACATTGCTCTGGTGCCTATTTTTAAGACATTTGAAAAGTTAGGTGTGCGGTTTACAGAAAAATAATCAACAATAGAACACTTCTCAGCCAATCAGAATGCAGCATTCAACAGACCCGTGGTATAATTGAAAATAATGCACACCTGCTTCGCGTCGTGCCGCATTACCACCTTGGTGTGCATTATTTTCAAATAATTCAATGGCCCGTCGTCAATTATTCCTTACTTAAATGTAGTTAAACTAAAACCATGGTTCATTTTCCCCTAACCATGGTTTTATTGTGGTGAAAGTGTAGTTACCATTTTTGGTGTATTGATTACTATCAGCAAAACCATGATTTTACTACACTAACCATGGTTTAACTGGTCAAAACCATGGTTATTTTGTGGTTACCATGGTTTTACTACAGTCACCATAGTTTTTTCGTTTTAACTGTAGTAAAACCATGGTTAATTTTCGTAAGGGTCATAAAGAAATACATGTCACAGTAAATGAGAATATTGGATGTTTAATATATACAGTATCTATGTGAAGCAATATCAGTGAGATTTCACATGAGCCTATTCAGCATGAAATGACAAAAAAACAGAAATCAAGAAACTACTGTTGCATGTTGCATCACTCTTAAAAATAAAGATGCTTCACGATGCCAAAGAAGAAAATTTTTGGCTGAATAAAACACTGAAGAGTTTTTAAAAGTTTTAAAAAGTTTAAAAGTTTTTTTTAGATTGCAAAAATGTATGAAAGAAATGCGCCTTTGAGTGTAGTTCTTCTCTGGCATTCTGGCAACGTTTTTTGTAGCACCTTTATTTTTTAAGAGTGTATGCTAGATTAATGTTTTGCTATTTTTAAGTATTTGCACATTGTAAGCATGAATGAATTGCAGGTGCGTCCCCCTACCTGTGTATTGGAGTGGTAAAGACATGTTAGTGTGTATGGCAGTATCTGTAAGATACTAAAGGTGTATCCTGTAGCCGCAACCATGATGGTGACTAACACGACATTACGTGAGACGCTCATGACTGCTGAACTCACGGCCAAGATCATCATGCTGCTCATATATAGCTTTCTGTGGCCAACCCACAACACCAGAGGCTCCATAAGCACAGAGAAGATCACGGACGTCACACATTGTAGAAAAAGACCCAAGCTGGCCATTCGTACACCTGGAGAGATATGGAGACACCAGATGCTGCTGTTAACTTTAGGGATCAATATGATCGTGTGTATTGAATAATGCTTATGACGTTTTATACAATCAGTTACTTAAGTTATATAGCTGTTCCTGTAGTTCATTTGGTAAAGAATTGTGCTAGCAACACTAAGGCACCGTATGTTGCATTGGATAAAATGATCTGACAAATGCATAAATGTATTTTTTTTATCATTATGTGTGTTTCCTGGGGATCAAACCATCACCATTCCCCCCGCACCTTCATCATAACGTATCCTTCCTGGGGAACCTGGAATATCACTGGGCACCCCGCCATACAATCCTTCCCCGACAAAATCTGTGTAGAACAGCATAACAGACATGAGGGCCATCCAACTGCACAGCTCTGCAACAAACAGTCTTGCAATGACTTTGGGCATGCGACTGCACAGCGAGTAAAGTTGTGGACCCACAGACAGGAGGCTGAAGATTATTCTGGGCAAGAGCAGGACTTTGGAAAACAACGCACGTGGACAACAGCAGGTCGTGGACTTTGCAATCCTCCTGGACACCTCGGCGTCTCCGACCTTTTCTCTACCCGTGTGTTCTTCAGATATGAACATTGTACCCATCAAGCAAATGAGGAAGATAGCGGTCAGCACCAGGAAGATAAAAGATATCTGTCCACCCAGATAGACCACGGTATCCGAAGCGCTCCAGTCGACCGCAGGCAGCAGGTATCCAACACAGCCACCCAGGCTGAGCATGAGGGAATTGGAGGAAAAGGCCTTGCGGCTTTCTACTTCTCCAGGGAAGAGATCTGATATCAGAGCCTCCAACGGTGTGAAGCAGGCCTGGCCACAGAACTCCATCAGGCAGATAGCCAGGACCAACAGCGGGACCTCCAGCCAATGGAGGTCGTGTTTTGTAAATAGGCTTATGAGGGTGGACGTCTGAGGGATGATGAGGAGTCCGAGGAGGACACCCAAACACAACGGCCAGATGAACGGACGTCGCCGGCCATATTTACTTCTGAAGCCATCGCTTGCTGAACCAATCAAAGGAACAAAGATCAAGCCCAGCACGGGTCCCACACCTGAATAAAACATGAGATATTCAGCACCATAGACATAAAAAAAATCTTTTTAATTATTCATTTTATTTTGGTCACTTTTTTATTAATGGAAACTGGTGCTGATGTAGACTCTGTTTAAGCTTGCATACTTTGATGTACTCATACAGTGTATTTAATATTATAATACAGACAATTATGACTCAATCTTTGAATTTAGTATTTGATGAATGTGATATACACATCAACATGCATTTTTTATCATTGTTAAGAGGAATAAGATGTGTTGAACAGTGTCCATGTATACCTAAGCAAAAACTTGACCAACTTATAGTTACAATAAAACAACATTAATAATACTAAGAGTTGATTTTTTGAGCAAAAAAAAAAAAAAAAAAAAAAAAATATATATATATATATATATATATATATATATATATATATATATATATATATATATATATATATATATATATATATATATATATATATATATATATATATATATATATATATATATATATATATGTATATGTATATATATATTAAAATATTTAGGTGCAAAGAATTATGAGTATTCCGCACAACATTTTTTACTGATTATTTTAATTTTGTTATTGCACTTTATTTTTTTAAGTTAAGTTTATGGATTTTATAGGTTAGAAAAAGTTAACTAATATTGTAACTCATTTCTGGCATGCCAGCATTTTTGTGATATTCACAAATATTTCAAAAAAACTAAAAAAAAAACTATATGTCTATAAACACACAAATATATAAATTAAAAGAACAGATCTGCTTACAAAAAAAGGGGGAAAACCCTTTTTTTAACCTATAAAATATGAAATTTTGAGCAAAAAGCTGAAAAAATGGCATTTTTGTAAGGTAATTTTTTTAGAGATATGATTGAAAATGAAGATCAAAACATACACAGAGTTTAAAATGTTGTTAAATTACTTTTTGCTTCAGTTTCTGGGTAAGTTTTCTGGCCATCTAGATAATAGCGGAATTACAGATTACCGTAAAACCTCGTCAGGAAAGCGTCATTTGCAGGAAATTTTCAACGTGATGCCCAGCCGATGCTTGACCAACGGCCACCGACGGAACCCGTTTAATCTCCTTATCCTTTACATCCCATATATATATATATATATATACAGAGTCAATAATATATATCTCCCAAGGGTTTTTTCCCTCCTAGGACTTTTTTCCCTTCTAGGCTTAAAAAAGTTGGGAGGTTTTCCTCCTAGGGGGTTTTTCAATCCTGGGGAGTCAGCCGACATTGGCTTAACTTAGCACCCTCTTCTATATGTTACATTATTAATACATTATACATTATTGTCGGTCGATTTTTCTGTTTTTCCCCTGCTTCTATTAATGTAAAACTGTAAAAATTAGAAACAATTACCAATTGTGAAAAGCGCTATATAAATAAAATTGAATTGAATTGAAAATATTTTATCTTAATTGAGAGATAACCCGTCAATGGTGGGAAAAGAATTAGAAACATGTTCAAAACACAAAATTTGAATTGATGTTTAACATTTGGGTTGACAATCAAATCTAAAACAAAAGTTCAATCTCCTGTTGATGAACTTACCCAGCACCATGGTCATGAAGCGTTCCTGCACCCCTGCTTCCAGCAGCATGGGTGGGATGTAGATCGTCCCAGCAGCCAAACATACTTCCAGACCACATGTTAAAGAATTAATCAAGAATAACTGTGTGATCCTGCCATGCATGTCCGTCCTGTCCTCTTTCACGCCTCCTTGGCCTTTTTTCTTTTCTGTTTATTCTGCAAAAACAAAAGAAGTTATTTAGCCATACCTAAATGCATTCATGCAAACAATGCTTGCTGTCAAAGGAAAACAATGTATGCACAATATGTATTGAAGGTACATCTTAAGTAGGCCTTTGTTATTTGAAAGGTAAATAAAAGGTATCACTTACTTTATGCATTCATGCGAGAAGTCAATAATAAAATACTTAGTAATGCATTACACCCAGAACAGTACAACCTGTCCTGGCAACAACCTTAACATTATTGCATTTAAGTTTTACCCTTAGCCAAATGTATTTCATACCATGCATACATACATATTTACACCATTCCACCTTCATTTTCATATTTACACACGGATGTAAGGATGACTTGAAATTCAAACACCATCAACCATAAAGCAGCAGAACAAGTGGAGCGTGCATGCGACTAGCGAATATTACACCCCTTTAGTAAACATAAAGCAGCACATAGTCTGTTTGTTTTACACATATAGCATGATAATGATCTTAACACCCATGCCATCTTTGTCTTTACAGCCACCGTAAAATTAAAATAGGACTTGGGGATGGCTTTTACTGTATATCTGATCATGTCTGTTAGCTTTGAGGTCAAAATGAATACCCAGCAAGAGTCCCAATGAGAAAAATAACCTTCTCCAGTTTCACCTGCCATGACGATAATGATTGACATGAATGAAATTTGCGCAAAACCTTATTGTGCATAGACAGCAGATTATCAGTTACCATCTGCATGTTTGTCTAGGGCGTCATAGTTACTTTAATGTGACTGTCTACAGTTGTTTCTTTAATTGAAAATATATATTTTTTAATAATAGTTGCTATGATGTAAAGAAACAATGATATATTATTTACATTATGTTATTGTTTTTATATATAAGTATGTTTGTCAGTTTGTTGTAAGGTCTCTTATTTATGATGATTCAAATTAAATTATTATATTACAGTTATTTTTTTATTGTAACACAACACGGTATAGATAAAAAGTTACCGTATTGCACTAATGAAATCAAATTAATCAATAATTAGAATTAGATTTAACAAAATATATTGTGCATAGAAAATGTTATGATGATTAAAATATAAAATCATTATATTACAAAAAAAAAACTATTGTAATACAATACTATATAGAAAAAAATTGACTATATTATGAACCTTATTTATATGTAACAAAATATATTGTGTGTTTGTATATATTGTGCATAGAAATAGTGTGAGGTCACACTTGAAAACTTTTTTTCCTGTGAACATGATTGTAGCGACGGCAGCAATTGTTAACTTCCCCTTTCGCACATTTCTTTAAAAATGACTGAGGCATATATTTAGATCACAAACAAATGCATTTGAATTTAAGTCTTGCATATGACACCCTTTGTTATTTTGCTGTCAGTTTAAAGCTTTTGACAGTCTTAAGTATAACCTGAGGCAAACACAATAGTGCCGAAAAGCTTTACGACAGAGAAAGTTTCACCTGATACTATCTTTGACAGAAAACTTCACAAGGTTGTTTCAGCACTGGAAATCTGAAATAAAACACATAAAACATTCACTGTAAGAGATTTTATTTAGGTCTTTATTAATACCCCCCCAAACTGTTGTTAAAAATCTATTAAAATACTTTCTGTTCACATGTCAAGACCACAACAGCTATTCACAAACACTTATACTACTGAATATACACAGGGCATTTAATAACTAATATCAATAAATATTAGTTATATATCTAGCAATAATTTATTATATTTTAGTTCCATAACACACAGGCACATCTATATATTAGAAACAGATTGAATACTTACATGGCAAACTCCTTTAAAAAGTCAAATCTCAATAGTTGTCTTCTGTGTATTCCTTTATTGATTCCCATGTGAGTGCGTGTACAACTATTGTGACATCAGATTGAGGAGTAGTTACAGGAACGTAAGAGGAAGTGGGAGGGATAAAATGAAAGCGCGCAGATGAATGAGAGAGTAACACACAGAAAATACTTGAACTTCAACATTCTTGAGATAATTACACGATTTTAACTAAATATGCTATTACCTAAGTTCACTGAAATAGGTTTGCCTTTCTTAAAGAGTATTTGCATTATGTAGACATATCATAACAAGTGCTGATCATATGATGGGCTACAAATCTATGATTTTTTGCTCATTGTTCAAATATTGAGTATGACTGATATTTATACGATGAAAATGAGCATTTCTTGTGTATAAATAAATATAGTAGAATAAAATGAAAGCTTTATTGGCGTATAAGTGTGTAATTGGGCGTTTCAACAATGCACATAAAAAACATACAGACATAACAGGACTAGGACAACATAAATCTATTTAAAATGCACAGAAGATGGTGTAGTACAAAACACACAGAGCCGACCCATTTGGTTATGGGGCCCTATATGAGACCATGAAAATGGGCCCCACTGGTGTAAAAATTGTCATAGCACTGCAACTTGTCAAGTTAAATTAAAATAAACAAAAATGACAATTTATACGTTTTTATGAAGCGCAAGATATTAAAAAATTTTGTTATAGTGCAACAACTGTAGAACTAGTACTGTATGTATCAATACAAATATTATGGATATTAATATAGAATAATTCATATAGGGTGATATAGTATTCTGCATACTGTTTTTGAACCTTATTAGTTTTTGAAGTTTACTAGTAGGCTATTTACTAGTAATTTTTTAGCATATAAGAATTTTACAACCATTTACTAAAGTAAATGACATAGTATAATAGTCTTTTTTTCATGTGGGTTAATTTATAAAAGGTAATGGACATTTTTCTTTAAATAAGCATACACATTAAACAATGTAAAGCAGGACATACATTTACTTTGAGGTTGCTTTTCTTCCTCTGCTTTTCTCTTTTCAATTCCAAAGGTACCGTTTTGATGCCATAGTTTGCCTAGGCTACGCCTACCACAGCAAGCTCACTGAAATAAATCTTGTTTTTTATTTTTATTGAAAGATGTAACATGAACAATATGGGCCCTATTTTAACGATCTAAACGCATTGTCTAAAGCGCACAGCGCAACGTCTAAATGGGCGTGTCCGAATCCACTTTTGCTAATTTAACGACGGGAAAAATGGTTTGTGTGCCGAGCGCATGGTCGAAAAGGGTTGGTGCTATTGTAATGGGAGTATTTTGGGCGTAACGTGCAGTAAACCAATGAGAGTCTCAGGTCTCATTCCTTTTAAAAGCAAGTTGCGCTGGCGCTATGCCTAATCCATATTTAGATGACGGACTTTGTAAACTGAAAAACTAAGCGGAGGTAGAAGATCCCCAGTTTAAGATTAATGTTAAATAATTGTGTGTTTTTTCACTTGTATTGAAAGTGTTATTTTTTTATTAAAACCTTTAAAACCCGTTTTCATTTAGTCATGGAAGTGAAAAAGCAGGCTTGTAATTGCTTTAAATGTATGGCTATCCAATATCATCAAAAAATAATTTACAACTATGTAAGAAAAGGTTTGTACTCTAAAAATACTTTATTTGTAACAAACAGGAGATAAAGAATTTACAAACGGCTCTGCACGTTTCAGTACTTTGGACAGCGTTTTTTTAGCAAAGAGTTTTTTTTTAAGCATTACTTAAAAATGTTTCTCATCTCACCATATCCGCAGGTACAGAGTCATCATATACAATAAATCCGTGAGGTAGCATTTAAAAAAACATTTAAAAACAGATGCATTTGTTTAAAGCAAAGCATTTATTTACTTATCAGTCTACAGGTGAAGCAGCTCTTTGCGCCTTCTAACGTCTCATAATTAGTCCTCATTTATAAATATGTCCAAGAGACTCAATAATAATCTCTTACATTCAATCCTTAAATCTTTCATATTTAAAAGCATTTTTGTGCTGCTGCGCATTCATGTACTTTGTGATAAGCAAACCCGCGTTGTCCTCCCGTTTATAGGCGCATATTACTAATGCGCTCTTTAAATAACATAAAACACATTGCGCCATTGACTTTAGACTTTAGAGCAGGTTTTTGTTGGTCAATGGCGTAGTCTATTTTAGTTGCCTCAAAATAGCAACGCACCAACAATGCGCCTGAACACACCTCGTTTTCAGACCAGAACGCCCATGGGCGCAAAAGGGGACGCAAATGCATTTGCTATTTAAACAACGCGGCGCTAAACGTGAAAATTAGGGTGGAAACTAGCAAAAGACACTTGCGTCGCGCATTGCGCTGCATTGCGCCGCGTGTAAGATAGAGCCCTATGTTGTTATACGCTACTACATTACCCATAATTCTAAACGTTTTATTTTTTAAGCATGCGCAATGTGGCATGTTTGACACTCGCCTCTGCAAGTGCAGTCACGTCATTAACATTATGAAAATTAGCCCACTCTGCTCCTATTTTGTAATATTTTATGTCTCTTTATTTATACTGTTTTTTATTTTTTGTCACTTTTTGTCGATTGTTGTGTGTTTATCCTGCTATTAAATCCCTGTGGGTTTTTTTCACCTACCGTTTTTGTGATACCTGTTAATACAGTCCCTGTGCATGTAGCGCGTATTGCCTCTGTGATCGTGTCTATGCACTTTGTGTAATGACAAAATTAGTTTTAAGCTTGAAGGGCCCTCGTTAAAATATGTGTTTGGCGCGTCATGTAAACTTATGTGCATCATAGATCATGTCAAAATATGTGTTTGGTGCGTCATCATGTAAACTTATGTGCATCACACGTCATTTCAAAATATGTGTTCGGTGCGTAAATTTATGTGCATCACGCGTCATGTCAAAATATGTGTTCGGTGCGTCATCATGTAAACTTATGTGCATCACGAGTCACTTCAAAATATGTGTTCGGTGCGTCATGTAAACTTATTTGCATTACGTGTCATGTCAAAATATGTGTTATGCGCGTCATGTAAACTTATTTGCATCACGTGTCATGTCAAAATACGTGGCTGCTGCATATGCTTCAAAGGGGTTAATTATAAAAGAGATGCTCACATTTGCCAGATACTTATTTAATCTCATGCGTAATCAGAGTTTAGTCTTAAGTTAGT
Organism: Misgurnus anguillicaudatus; assembly: GCF_027580225.2. NCBI lineage: Eukaryota > Metazoa > Chordata > Actinopteri > Cypriniformes > Cobitidae > Misgurnus > Misgurnus anguillicaudatus. Next base: position 108,068 of record NW_027395285.1, read on the forward strand.
GTCTTGCGAGTATTTTGTGAATCTCTGTTATCATAAACCCTTTTGACGCGTGTGGAGCAGGCATTTTGACATGACAGATGATGCATGTAGGTTTACATGACGCAATGAACACATATTTTGACATGACGAGCAACACACATGACACCCTGATCACATTATTTTGAATTTGCGCCCCTCGGAAGTCATCGGCTGTCACTGCTTTTGACTCAGTGCTGGGTTGAAAAACAAGAGAGAAATATATTACACACAATATTAGTTTTTTCGAAAGAAATTAACACTTCTTTTAAATAAAAAGTGTAGGATATATAAATGTATAGTAAGTGTTATTTCAACAAGCAGGACGTAAAATCATTGGTGATGTAACAACATTTCTATCAACCAATCAGATTGTAATTTTAGTACTGGGTTGGGAGCTTTTATACCATTGTTTAAAAAAATATTTATTTAATTTTAGATGTTACACTCAAAAAAATGCTGGGTTATTTTCAACCCAGCATTTGGTTAAAAATGGTTAAGCCCAGCCATTGGGTTAAAATAACCAAATTTTTTTATATTTGACCAACGCTGGGTTGAAAACAACCCAAAAAATTTTAATATGTAACATCTAAAATTAAATATATTTTTTTAAATAATAACCCAGCATTATTTAAAGTGTACAGAGCAGATTACACACAATTGACAAATTGATGGTGTGCAAAAGAAAAGAGAAATATATTGCTCCCAAAATTATAAAAAAAGAACACTTCTTTTACATAAAAACTGTAGGTTATGTAAGGAATAATTGACTACGGGCCGATGAATTATTAAAAAATAATGCACATCCAAGGTGGCAATGCAGCACGATGGGAAGTGGTTACACAGTGGGTGTGCAATATTTTAAAATAGTCAATTATTCCATTTATCCCATGGTTCCTTGGTATATGTTATTACAGTCATGACCTGAGGGTGCCTGCAACGTTTCGTCACAGCGCCACCTAGTGGTCACAAGATTCGAAAAATGCCTATTTTTGCTTATAACTACTTCAAACTTGAGTCTAAAATTATGAAGGTGGTCTTGTTAGATTCCTTGAGGCATGCCGAGTCAAAACGATACCAAACGGTTTTCGGTCAGCCATTTTGGGTGTCGGCCATTTTGAATTTTCTCATTAAGTTCAGTATTTTACAAACAGAATGGCGTATTGCTACGAAATTTGGCATGGTTCATCGGTGACATGTTCTGAGCGCACCTATAAATCTTTAGGATGGCGCCACCTAGTGGTCAGGATATGTAAAGAAATTGTTTAAAATCTTTATATCATTTGATTAAATTGCCACACTGACATAAGACTTCCTTCTATTGATTCCTTGGCTCACGCTGTGAGTCCGACTGTACCAAATATGTCTGAGTCAAACCTACTTCCTGTCGGCCATTTTGAATTATATTGAACACCTACTTTTTCGAATTCCTCCTAGAGCGCTCGTGTGATTGGCTTGATTTTTGGTATGCATCATCTAGAGACACTCCAGACAAAAAGTTATCAAAAGCTTTTCGGTAGACCTATCCGTTGTCGTATAACGCATCAAAGAATGCGAAGGCGAGCACGCCAAAATGTGTTTGAGCCTGTATCTTCGCAAAACTTTTGCGTATTGATTTGATACTTGGTATATGTCATAACAGTGATGACGTAAGGGTGCATGCACCGTTTCGTCACAGCGGCCCCTAGTGGTCATGAGATATAAATAATGTCTATTTTTGCTTATAACTACTGCAAACTTAAATGTAAAATTATGAGAGTAGTCTTGTTAGATTTCGTGAGGGATGCCAAATCAAACGATACCAAATGGTTTTTGGTCGGCCATTTTGTGTGTCGGCCATTTCGAATTTTTTCTTTAAGTTCAAGTATTTCAGAAACGCAATTGCGTATTGTTATGAAACTTGGTATGGTTCATCAGCAACATGTTCTGAGAGGACTTGTAAACTTTTCGGCGCCCCCTAGTGGTCAAGAGATTTGAAGCTATATCTCTGCATCTCTTTATCGTATTTACACCAAATTTGGTGGGTGTCATCACAATCAAGACCTGAGTCACAATTTATTGTTTGGTCAGTGCCCCTTAGTGGTCAAGTCATTTAAGGCTATATCTCCGTATGGCTTTATCGTATTTACACTAAATTTGGTATGTGTCATCACAGTCATGACCTGAGGCACCATCTATTGTTTTGGCACAGCGCCACCTAGTGGTCTCAAGATACAAAAAAATTGCAATTTTTTTCATAAAACTAATGCAAACTTAGATCTTAAATTATGACAGTCATCACGTATGAATAATTTTTTGCCATATTTGGCTTGACCCTTGTATTGCTGCTTGCAGCTATATTTAACTTTTGAATTGTTTGAAAATAATGCACACCCACTTCACGTTGTGCCGCATACGTGTACAAGCTAACATAAGCTCATAATCACACCAAAAAATTCTAGTGTTTTTTTAAGCCAGTGTTGGGTCAAAAAGGGACGAGCCCAGATTAGTTTAAATTACAACCCAAGGGGATGGGCTCGTCCCTTTTTAAAACAATGCTTGTTTCATAATAACCCAGTGTGATTATGAGGTGTGCTTTTTGACAGGAATGTTGTTCCAGGACTAACAAAAATGTTGACCCAAGAACACATCTTATGTGTCAAACAGTAATATATTTATAATATGCATTATATCAGTCCAGGTTTATCTCTCTATCAATCATAATATAGTTTATAGACATAGCACACGTAGTGGTTAGGCAAGAATTGCAAAAATGTTAATCGTTGACGACGTCACGTCCTACGCACGCACAGGTGGAGGATTTGCTCTGAAGGATTTCACACCTACATTTACAGCCAAGAATGATCACACTATAATAATGACTGATGGCACGCATTGTTTTAATACAGCTTGTTTTATACACGTGAAAACGTCTGTCATCTGTTCTTTTGATCACAAACCTGATGTTCCTGTTTGGTACAACAAATTCCAGGCAGGGCAATTAAAAGAGATAGACAGCATTGTTTTTCACTACATGCAAATGAACCAGGAGCTGCAAAATTGTTCAGTAAAGAGATAATTGGCTAATGTGAATTTTCAGTGCATCACAGATTTTGTGTGTGTGGGTCACACGTCACGTGACGTGAGGATATTTTGGGTATCTTTTTTGACACTGTGTTGGATTACGGCAAAAAAATATTTTAAACTATTTTATAAAAACAAATTTAACAATGAAATAGTCAAGAGTTTAGAGTAAATGACTTTTCTTTGTCTAAGTCTGGCACCTGTAATCCAGTTCTGAATGTAGTTCATCACTGACACCATGTGGATGAAGTTTAGCACAACAACAGCTGCATACAAACGATGACGTCATGATATGACGTCAAATATGGGTTTGAGTAATTAAAAGCGGAAACACTTATTCACACGAATAAAGACAAATATCAATATAAAATGTTGTCATTAAGGGTTTTGGAATAAATGTATTCCTACAAATATTACATATGACTGCTTAGTGGCCCGGGTCATCATTCACTACCCTCCCCATCATTCATTTTTTTGACCTTAACCTTAGTAGTCTATGTCAAGAAAAAACAAACATGTACAATAATATGTTTTATAATTAATTTAAGGTAAAACTTTATATGGTATAAATAGTGATCATAAGCTACCCAGCGGGCACCTTGACGTCAATTTGACATCAACGAATAGTCAAGATTTTGACCACCATGTATGACGTGCATGAATATGCATATTTTCATTATATTTTGTAATTATTTCCTTCTGGTTGTAAAGAGACCCAACAAAGGTATCAAACTGACATGTTTTTTGTGGTCCCTATATCTCAGGTCAATATCATTGACATTAAATTGATGTTGATTTGATGTCAGGAAATAAGATGTCAAATTGACGTTAAATTTATGTCAAAACAATGTCTGAAAAAGTATATTTATTATTCATTGTAAATCAATGCGACTCATGTTTAACATCTTGAAAGTTGTAATGGGGAGAGTTAAAAATGTAATAAACACGTGCAAATAAACTATTATTGTTTTTTATTATTATTATTATATTTTCATCACAGTGTCTAAAATATAACATTTTAAATATAAATTTGAAGAATACCATTAATAATAAAATAACATCAAGACGTTTATATGTTTCATTCATACAAGTCAGTTTGGAATGTTTGATCCTGACAAAAAAGAAGCGAGGAAATCTCGCGAGATTACACGATACTGGAGAGTTTAACGGCTGTCTGCGTGATCATCGAGAGTGCATCGAGGTAAGGAAATATCAAGTCAATAAGTCAATGTTTAAAACGCGTAACATAATTTTATTCACACATAAAATGTTGTATGACAAAAAGCACGATGCCAATTAATTGTGTTTTTCTGTAAGTTGTGAACGTATCCGTTATAATGGTTGATTCGCTATTCCACGGGATGTTCCCGCCGAAATTGGACTACGGTTACATTAATATGATTGTAATATGAATATTAATCAATTAATATTATATAGGGTGTTATCAACTTAACCACATTGTTGTTTATTGCTTCAGAAAAGCACATAAATGTAAGGGCTTTTTGGACAACTGTTCGGTAGAAAAGCGTTGATATCGTAGTTCAGTCAGTTTATCCGAGAGGTCTTACAGGCGCCAAAGACACCTCTGTCAGAGTCATTTGTAAAGAGGAGCAGCACGGCAGCTGGATGAGTGCGGTCAGTTAATTAATGCTGCTTGCTTAATTTCGTGTTACTGCTTAAGTGTTTATACTTAAAGTTAGATGATATGTTGGTGTTTTATGGCTCGCGGATTTGCAATAACTGCATTTATCAGGCAATCACACGTTACGTCACACGCTTATGCTTGTACCTGCGGTGGCTCGCGCTGTATCCATGATTTAAAGCAGAGACTAGACTCTTAACTCCTTTGTAAGAAAAAGTCAAGCAGTGTAAGTTTTTGGCATGTGCTATTTGAATTGAAATGAAGTGTAATGGTGTTATTTTGCTTACTTCTCTTGATGAATAATTAGCACGTTTAATGGAACTTGAAAATATTAGTTATATATAAATGTGCTCTTGTTTTCAGTGTACTTTTATAAATCTTTTGTAATGTCTTTGTTATCAGAGCCCTTCAAATTAAACATAGTGATGGTGATCTTGTCAATGCTGAGATTTTAATGCATCAACAGCCATTACATCTGTCTGGATCAGGTAATGTTGTGACATGTTAACCCTGATATTTTACAGTATATACTTAAATGCATTATGCAAGTGTATGCATTACATTCTGATAAAGGTCATCATTTATAGAATTATCTTTTACTATTGCACTAATTTTACTTTTTTATATGTTGTCAAGATTGAACAAGAAACAGACAGCAAGGGTTGTCAGGTCAGAAACGTGATGACACACAAACATAAGAAACTTCACAGGTGAGCTTTTTAAAAACACCTGCTACTTGTTTCTCAGTACTGGTTTATCATTGTCATTAGGAAAATATAAGAAAATAATTCAGTATGCAATGGTCACTGACTGTTCAGCACAGCACTTAATTTCTTCTGTATGTCACTATTCCCTCTATAGTACATGTTTCAGACCCTTCGTTTTCAATAGACAGACACAGAAGTTAATTCATAGTTCAGAGTGGATGTTGATGCAAGTTTTAAAGAGGCTTCATATTGACAGACAAAATGGATCTTTGTGGTTGTGTACATAACAGCATTTCTTTCTGTCTTATCTTTAAGGCCAATTTATACTTTTGCGTTAGGTGCGCGTTATAGGTACGCCGTAACATACGCATAGACGCGAACCCTGTCGCCGTAGCCTTCGCAGTACCTGACGTGCACCTCCTCAAAAATGTAACTACACGTCGAAACGACGCGGACCGCAAGATCTGTGATTGGTCGGCGTGAATGCATTGTGTTTCCTCCTACGCATTTCGGCGGTGTAACTGCAGAGCAACACAAACGCAGAAGTATAAATGCTCATGACGGCGTTGCCTACGTGCGTAGCGTCTGGCGTACCCTACGGCGTAACCCTGACGCAAAAGTATAAATTGGCTTTTATTATGGCTGTGACAGTATTTTACCACCGCCATGGTAATGCACCAATTCACCACTGTGGTGCGGTGGTTTATATAATGTGTTTGTGTGAGGGGGGAGGTATATATCTCTTTTATATATATATTGAAAATAAAAAATGTAAACAAAGATCATATATGATGTTTCTTAACAAACGTGTGTGTTCATAGGCGGCAATTTCTTTTTCCACCGGTGGGTGCTCATCACAACCTCCAGCTTTACTGGACGCCAGGTGCTCTGGAGCGCTCAAAAGCTTTGAAGAGGTGGAAAGCAGTGCAGTCATGTTTTCGTGTGATTTTAGATGCGAATTGTAAAGTTAAAGGTAATGTTTTTTCTGTGTTTTTGATTGTGTTCATGTTTTGTGTGTAAAAAACAATATTTTTCACACAATTTACTGTATAGCGCTGTTTTCACTGTCCTCAAAGCGGGCTGATGTCTTCCTTGTTCTATGAAGTCCCTCCTTCAGAATTATGTAACGAGTTCTGCTTGTGTAGTTTGTTTAGTGTGTTTCGACAGCAGCTTAGCTTAGCCAGAGATAGGGCTGCACGATTAATGGCACGTGATTGTCACGCGCATCTCGTCAGTAAAGCTGGTTTCTTGATAAGTAATAAATCGCCATCAGCTGCTTTCAGATGGAGCGCCATTTACTACACAGAGCCATAGTTCACTGACAAAAGGGGAAATAAATATCGCATTCATAATCGGCAATGATTTCCCCTTTTGCCAGTTAACTACTGGTCTGTGTAGTAAATGGCGCTTCATATGAAAGTAGCTGATGGTGATTTATTACTTATCAAGGAACTGGCTTTACTGACGAAATGCGCGTGACAATCATGTGTAATTAATTGTGCAGCCAGAGCCATTTGAGCTTAGCTGACGCCTGACATGTTCCTGTGGGCAGAGGTTAGTCAAAGCTCATCATTCAACTTGGAAGTAGAGGGCTGTAGTACAAACTGGCCATTCGCTGTAGGATTTTGTCACAGGTGGGAGCGGAGCGCCCCTGTCGCGGGTCATGCTCCTCCTTCTGTTTTCACCCCGAGGACGTCCCAAAATGCCCCAATGACCAAACAGACAAGAGGAATAAAATGTAACAGTCTTTATTTAATTAAAAACAGGGAAAGGGGGAAGGGTTCTAAAAATGGTGAGCTTTCTGGAACTGAGGGAACAGTGATCCGAGTCACTTCTGACTGTTCACATAGACTGCAGGTAAGTCTTCCTGACTTTCCCTCTCTCTTCGTCTCCACGTGAACTACATGTAAGTCTTCCCGGCTTCCTCTCTTTGCGTCTCACAGGTGAACTACAAGTGAACGTTTCTAGCCTCTTTTCCTGAGCTCAGAAGGATAGATACAGGTAAGTACACTGGGCTTTAGGCGTACAGGGAGGTATACGGGTGGGTACACTGGTAAGTAGCTTTGGGCGTACACAGGGGAGTATACAGGTGGGTACACTGGTAGGTAGCTTTGGGCATACACAGGGGAGTATACAGGTAAGTACACTGGGCTTTTAGCTTTTAGGCATACAGGGAGGTATACAGGTGGGTACACTGGTAGGTAGCTTTGGGCATACACAGGGGAGTATACAGGTAAGTACACTGGGCTTTTAGCTTTTAGGCATATAGGGAGGTATACAGGTGGGTACACTGGTAAGTAGCTTTGCAACTTGAACTTACTGGCAAGGGAATGGGCGGATGTACAAGGCTTATCCTTCTTGACACTCTGGTGGTTGGAGCAGACGTATAGGCACACAACGACTTCTAGTCTTCCTCTCTCGAACAGACTTACGACGACCACTTAGGCGTCAACTTCAGGGCATAGGATAACACAATCCCTCGACGACACAGAGCCCTTGGCTCGGACCTGCAGGCTGGCAGCAAAGACACACAATCTCTTCGACAATAACAATACTTCAAGGAACATGCAAGGAGGATTACACCACCTCTTAGCTTCAGGCAGGAAAGGGGCAGATGGAGGCACCG